>NW_022911823.1:0-214 GCF_012274545.1 Fukomys damarensis | reverse complement strand
TACTATTTGAGTCACCTTTATAGAGCTAGATGGGTGTCATTTGTTTAAGGGTTACTTAGTAATTTTTTATGTTATTGAAAGTGTTCAAGACTTTGGAATTTATTTGAGATTGTGTTTTGCCTTCTGGTTAGTTAAAAATTGTAAATTTGGGTTTCTTCTCATTGCCTCTGTAATTTTGAAGTACATTTGAAATAGTTGAGTATTTCCTTTCATA
>NW_022911822.1:0-731 GCF_012274545.1 Fukomys damarensis | reverse complement strand
TATAAATTTATAAATACTTATTAATATATCATCTTCTGATGAAAGCTGAAGCCCATTGAATATAAATAATTCTCAACTATTTTAAGAACCATTAGTTATCAAAAACTATAAATATTGCGAGCTACATAAAAACAGATATACAAAGAAAATTTGCTTACCATGGCTTTCAGTACAAATAAGTATCTTTGCAGCCAAATCTGAAACTTACATATATTTTTATTTTAAATGGAAATGTATTGCTCTGATTTAATCATCTTGGGAGAAGAAATCAATAAGCTGATTAGAGTAAACTGGCTGCATTTTCCAGGAAGGCTGCTTAGGAATAATGTAAAGAAAAATGCACTTAGCATAGATTTTTTTAAAAGCCAACTTTGTGCTTGCATACATGTTTATGTATTCTGTTTCCATTCTGCTCCTGAATTAACAATTACATGAGCCAGAAGAAGTTATCTAATTAAAGAACAAAATGTAATCTGTGCTGCTACACTTCCCTTGGTCCTATTATAGAATTATCTGTGAATATGATAAAATACTGCTCACTACTAAGTGACTTCTGCCTATATGGCCATTTATCATTAGAGATAATTGTAGTTCAGTGTAGAGTCTTGAGTCTTAGAATAATGCTGTATTAACCATAGCTCTGTAATGCAATCTTCATAGAAAAACTGTTTTATCTCCACCATCCTTCCACCCCAACACATTCCATCCTTTCACCTCACATTTCCATTTGT
>NW_022911821.1:0-611 GCF_012274545.1 Fukomys damarensis | reverse complement strand
AATTATTAAGTTTAATAATATTAATTTATTTAAAATTTTATTTTATTTAACTTTGCAGTTTTACCTAGCTGCATCTACAGCGGACATCAAAACCAATGTCTTTCTCTAACAATGGCAACAAGACAAAAATATATATGTAATTAGAAGTCTACGGGGCCCTGTCTTTATTAGAAACAAGTAGATTGTTAGGCCAGTGAAATCATTATGGATTATTTGGCCTTTCTTCTCTAAGATTTGATGATATTTATATGAATCAAATAAACTCCTATATGTATGCTAGATGTATTTTCATATCAGAAAAAATAGATTAAATACATAGAATCTTGCTGTCAAAATAGTAAATTTCCACCATTGTTTATAGTCTTTACCTAGATGATCTTTAGGTACACTAATATTTCTCTTCTCAAGAACTTCTGTTTGCAAACATTTGGATTTCCAGATAGAAGCAACCTGCAAAATTTTGCTTCTGTTTGCAAACTCTGCATTCTTTGGCAAAAGTGACCAAGCTCGTTTTCTCCAGACTCATGGAAGGAATTAAGTCCATGAACCACAGTACCACTGTATGTATTAATATCTGAGGATTGTGCTGTAAATAAAGTGAAATCTGTGCT
>NW_022911820.1:0-466 GCF_012274545.1 Fukomys damarensis | reverse complement strand
AAATTGATGGAGAAATAAGATACTTTCATGACAAAGAGCACCTTAGGAACTTCATGAATACTAGCCTCATACTTCAAAAGATTTTAAACAATATTCTAGGAAAACACAATGAGGACCACATCTCCAGGAAGCCCAGCAGAATGAATGTGTCAGGCATGAAAAAAAGTTAAATACAATGGAGGACAATCCAACAAAAAGAAATGATCAAGACAAATATAAGTCAGTACATTTCAGTCATAACCATTAATGCCCATGGTCTCAATTCAATAATCATAAGAATTGGACTTCAAAAATGATTCAAGAAGCAAGATCCAACAATATGCTGCATACAAGAAACACACTTAATTAAAAAATACACTAATAGACTGAAAATTAAAGGGTGGAAAAATACTCCATGCAACAGGAACATCAAAAAAAGTGGAGTCTCTATCCTCTTTGCAAGTTGAGTGAATTTCAAATCAACACT
>NW_022911819.1:0-217 GCF_012274545.1 Fukomys damarensis | reverse complement strand
CTCCTGGCTCCTGTTTAAAGAAACAAGTGAGAGGAGGTTCTGAGGACATTGAGGAAATTGTCCTTCAGTCCTGGTGGCACTGGGTGGAGAGCATCAACCATATTCATGACCACTTGCCAGAAATCAGCAAGTGCGTGAGTGGATACTCTGTCTATCACCATTTCGCGTCCTATTAAGACAGATTTAATCACCGTAGCGGCCAGTTTGACTTTGTCAG
>NW_022911818.1:0-315 GCF_012274545.1 Fukomys damarensis | reverse complement strand
GTTCCACTGTATGAAAGCCAGGTCTGCATGAGCTCAAAGTGTGTCTGACTGACCTTCTCAAGCGCGCTGCTTATCTGGCAGCTTGAGAACAGTCTCACTGTATTGCAAAATCTTCCACAACCATATCCCTGGATGAGACAGCAGTCAGGGCTGGCTGTCTGTGCTGCTAACTAGTGCCCAAGGTTTGTTACACGAAGAAAGGCATGAGTGATGGCTCTCCCAGCTGTTAAGAGATCCTAATAATTCTGCTGCTGGCAGCTAAGATTGAATGCAGGCTCACTGCACGTGTTTATTGGCCACTCGAACCTTCTGCTA
>NW_022911817.1:0-240 GCF_012274545.1 Fukomys damarensis | reverse complement strand
CTCCTCCACTGTGGCTGAGCCTAAGGTGAAATCTCATGCTGATACTAACTAGGAAAGCCGCACCCCGACACCCAGGTGCAGAAACTGCGAGGCTGTCACTCACCAGGATCCTCATCCCAGCCCTCACACTCAGCCGGACCCCGGGGGGAGGGACTGACCTTCCTATGCCATTCGGAGCACTGAAGGTCACATGAACAGTGGCCCCCGCCCGCTGAAATGTAGACGACGCGAGGCGAGGAG
>NW_022911816.1:0-201 GCF_012274545.1 Fukomys damarensis | reverse complement strand
TTCTACCTAGGCTACCTGGTTTAGGGCAGGTGCCAGACCAACCAGTGGACTGATTTAGTGATTATACACACTTAATTCCAGATCACACATTCCAGATCTAGCCACCTTTGAAAAAGCCCCACCTATGACTTTGTGAGGCTTTGGGACATCTAGACACAAACCATAATAGTGTTTCATCAATAATGTAAGCTTGCTTTATTC
>NW_022911815.1:0-237 GCF_012274545.1 Fukomys damarensis | reverse complement strand
TGAATGTGGTTATTCTTGGGCCTATTCTGAAGCCAGGAGTGTATATTCTCTGCAGGCTTAATACAGACAATTATGGTTAAACCCAAGCCTCCAGATAGACAGAATTTCCAGGATCTGGAAAATAACTCAGCGTTCACAGTTTTCTCATGCTGGGTGCTGTGAGATGAAGGCAGGGGACAGGCAAAACAACTGCAGACTGTGTTGCTTTACCATCAACAGCAGGAAGTCCTTATCTTG
>NW_022911814.1:0-250 GCF_012274545.1 Fukomys damarensis | reverse complement strand
TTTCTTTCTTTCTTTCTTTCTTTCTTTCTTTCTTTCTTTCTTTCTTTTTATTTCTTTCTTTCTTTTTCTTTCTTTCTTTCTTTCTTTCTTTCTTTTTTTCCGCCCTTCCTTCCTTCCCTCCCTCTTCCTTTCCTCTCGCCCTCTCCACCACCCCCTCTGTGTGGCCTCCTTAAATTGCCCAGGCTCAGCTTGAATTTGTAATTCTTCTACCTCGGCATCCCAGATTCTGGGATTCTAGACCTGCACCACC
>NW_022911813.1:0-216 GCF_012274545.1 Fukomys damarensis | reverse complement strand
GTCTTTACCCAAAAAGCTGCTATGAACATGCACATGCAGTTTTTGTGTGTGTGCCTGCAAGACTAGCATCTTGCTACTTGTCCTGGGTGTGATCTTCATGAAGGCAGGTGTGCCACTGAAGAGGAGGTCTGGGAAGCCCTGAATCCGACAGAGTTGTATGCTGGGTAGGAGCACGTTCTTTATGGGGAGCCCAGGGAGCTCATCACCAAAGACTTT
>NW_022911812.1:0-284 GCF_012274545.1 Fukomys damarensis | reverse complement strand
ATCTATCTATCTATCTGCATATACTGAAAGCAGGAACTTAAACAGGTATTTTTTTTTAACCTACACCCATTGCAGTGCTGGTCAAAAGCACTGCAGGATCGTATCAGACCCAGCCCAGGAGAGGAGCCATGGGAGCTACAATCCCTGGTAGTGCCATAGCAGTGGAGCTACCCAACCTCTTTAGAGTTCACCACTTGCCACAGATTTCCAGGGGTGCTAGCAATGGAACTGGGGAATTTAATGTTTGTCCTACTAGATTTTGGTCTTCCTTTGTTCCCATTCCT
>NW_022911811.1:0-203 GCF_012274545.1 Fukomys damarensis | reverse complement strand
GGGAAGGACCAGAGAGGACCACAGGTGCCCATGGGCCGGGTCAAGCCGAGGGGCTGCCTGCTCATCCGGTGCACAGCTGCGTGTGAGGGGACAGGGCCGCCTGCCCAGCCAGACACCGGGGAGCACGGATCCTGCCACCAGAGAGGCCCTGCAGGCCAGCCGGCCGGCGTCAGTGTGCTGAGAACAGACGCCATGGGCTTCTG
>NW_022911810.1:0-357 GCF_012274545.1 Fukomys damarensis | reverse complement strand
TTATGTTAGCCATTTAAAAATTATTAACATATCTAAAAGGAAAAATTTGATGACCGCTTTTCCGGCCCATACATCCTCTACCATCTTAAGAGATGGCACTTTCAATGTGTCTGCATAGGCCAAAAGTTTAGAACTCCCCTTTCTGGAAGACCGCGTATTTTAAATTCTGCCTGGTAAGTCTTGAAAATCCAGAATTTGTCTACTTCTCCATGATCCCTCCTTGCCCCTGCCTAAAAGCTACTCACATCTGAATGATGTTATGTTTTCCCCTCTCCATCCATGCCATCCTTCAATTTATGCAGAGTAATTTTTTAAAAACCTAAATTTAATGATGTTCTTCTTTTGTTTAAATTTCTA
>NW_022911809.1:0-262 GCF_012274545.1 Fukomys damarensis | reverse complement strand
GTACAACTGTATTCCTTTTTGTTTGTAGGTCTCTGCCTGGCACAGATAGAGACACTGTTGTGAAGCACTTTTAGCAGAGAAGCCCTTCAGGCCAAAGAGAGTGCCTAGCAGCTGTGAGTGCACACAAGCCTCCAGAACTCTGTATACTTGGGGATTAGTTCAGTTTGACATTAGAACACAAACGCACTTTGCAGAGGGATTCTGCCGTTCAAAGTGCAGTTTTCCCCGGGAAACAGCTTCTCTCGCCGCTTAGCCGTTTAAA
>NW_022911808.1:0-333 GCF_012274545.1 Fukomys damarensis | reverse complement strand
CCCAGGCATTTAGCCCGTGGACCTGGCAATCCCAGATCCCACTTCTGACACCAATGAAAGGGGTCTTGAGCTGCCTTTGGGTGTTCCTTGCCCAATTATGCCAATCATGCACTGAGAGGTCCTGCAAGAGATCTTTATTGTAGGGAGGTGAGCAGAAGGCAGGAAGGCAGAGAGCGAGAGCGAAAAGAAGAAGGACTGGGATACTTACAGGGTGGGCAGAGGTAGATCCTTCCTTGGGAGGAGCAGTCTTTGTTATCCTATGGCCAGCCAGGTCTTGTCTTTTGAATTTCGGGCCTGGGAGAGGCTCTAGTTTCGCGCTTTACAATTTCTGTG
>NW_022911807.1:0-316 GCF_012274545.1 Fukomys damarensis | reverse complement strand
GGGAGTGGAATGATGGTGAAATAACTATTAGCTAAGAGACAAGATCCACTGCATTGGAGAGAGTCTACTGGCTGATGCTCATGGAATTCCTCAGGCTAGTGTTTTTTTCTCTTCATTCAATAAGGCTGGCAATAACTATGCAACTGAGTAAGATTATGTACCCCATAAAAACATATACACATATATATACACATATATACACATATATACACATATATATAAACCTATATATATATAGGTTTATTTTGGGGAGTTTGTAAGTCAGATAATATATGGGCAGAAAAAAAGAGTAGAATACTTAGAAAAGTCAATTAAT
>NW_022911806.1:0-217 GCF_012274545.1 Fukomys damarensis | reverse complement strand
CCTAGCAGCTGTGAGTGCACACAAACTTCCAGAACTCTGTGTACTTGGGGATAGGTTCAGTTTTTACGTTAGAACACAAACGCACTTTTCCGAGGGCTTCTACCATTTAAAGTGCAGTTTTGCCCGGGAAACAGCTTCTCTCTCCGCTTAGCCTTTTAAAGAGAAAGCAGTCAGTTTCATGAATGTGAAGTACTCCACCGAGAAAGGTGCTGCAACT
>NW_022911805.1:0-3137 GCF_012274545.1 Fukomys damarensis | reverse complement strand
TCAGATTATCAGAATTTAAAGAGAACCTCTTGGTTTTTTTCTTTAAAATAATTTTCATATTACTGCAAAAAAATAAAAAAGAAAAATGACTCTCCTTGTATCCCCCCAGATAAGTAGTTAGGTAGTTAGATAATAGGCAGAAAGATAGACGACAGACAGGAAATTGGTTCACTTTGAAGCTGAGTGTTAGGTTGGGCAACTTCCTGAGCTGCTGGCTCAGTTTAGCTCCTCTGTCAAAAAAAAAAAAAATCCAAAACAGTATGAAGTGGCACAACTGATCCTGGACCCTCCTACACCCACGCTGAGAAAGCTCTCCTGGACCTGGGCTCATCTGACAAGCAGGGGGCCTCTGACAGTCAGGATTGGGAATAGGCAGCTGAATTTCTCCCCACACCTTCAAGAACCTTTCCCAGCTGCTGTCTACTTCCTAAATCTTCTCAGAGGACACACACACACGTTGACTTATTTTAACTCAGGCATTTTCAAGCACCAGTTAGAAATTGGAAGTAAAAACACAATATGAGATGCCTCATTGAAGGGAAAAGGTGAGAGATGTTACTTCAATTGACATTATCAGCCCCTGGAATGGAGCCAGTAGCCAGGAACTCACATGTGTTCTGTTCTCACTTCTGCTACAGAATCTTCAAGAGTCTTCTGTTTTGTTTCATTTCATTTGTTTTTTGAGACAGAGCCTTGCTATGTAGTAGTTCAGGCTGGCTTTGAACTCACTGTGTAGCCCAGGCTGACTCCAAACTCATGGTCATCCTCCTGCCTCAGCCTTCTGAGTGCTGGGATTTTCAGGCATGTGCCACAATACCCAACTCTTCCTTAACTGATGGAAATTCAGTTATCCACTGAAATAAGGGAGTCTTTTTTGTTTATTCATCAATCACTTAATATTTAGTAAGCCATTATATTTCTATAGTGAATACTGTGTATTATAGTGTTTAGTATGCATTGTACAGTATGCAGCAACGTGATAGGTAATGAGGATATCACTGGAAGGAAAATAGAACCTGACTCCACCCTGATGTTTGAGCAAATATAGTTAAATGCACCATTCTACAGCCACAAGCAGCAGTTCCAAGCTGAAAAGCAAGAGCACATGAAAGAGGAACCCGATGTACTGGGTACAGTGCTCTGAGAAATTTTGGGGGGAACAGATGTTGAAAATATGAGTCGCTACCACCAGGGAAAGGAACAGTCCAGAAAGGGAATGGGCCTCACTGCATGGCTGTGAAGGACATAGTACTCATCCTGCATTAGGGCCTGTCTTCAGCACTTCACCTAATTACCCCATTAACCCACACAGCCAGTCTGTAAGACATGTACTATTACTTTTCCTGTTTTACAAATGCAAAACAAACATATCCTTAAAATGGGGCTCAAGAACGTTAAACAGCACAGTCTCAGCAGTGCCGAGACCAAACCCAGGTTCATTTGACTCCAGAGTCTTCATCTTCTTTGCAAAGTTTCTCTTTCCTATCTTTCTATGGGGCCTTGTCCTGTAGCAGGAGAAAAACTGGAATACGTCCACAGACCACTGACACAAGAAGGAGCAAATTGGCTTTAATGCCGTCCGACTCCTGTCAGTCTCAACAGCCCCGAATAGAAGTCTGCTCTTCCTTACATACTTCTTTTTACATCTACGAGGCTTAATTTCATTACTATAGTTTCCCTGGAAAAGTAGCAAGTAGGATTTACATGAAGCAGAGCAGTAAGGAGAAAGAGTAGGGAGTTCTGGCTGGAAATGCTGAGCCCTTTATGTTCCTTTTGTGAAAATTATAGAGGTTGTCATGGTTACTTAGGCGCATTCCACAAAGAACAGTTATCCAGTTAACCAACAGTTGCCCAATAACACAGTTATCCCAATTCCCAATTCCATATGGGGGGTGGTTTCCTCTCTCAGTACATTCTTATTCATAGAGGTCTTTTCTGCATGGAGATTGAACCTAGGGCCTTGCCACTGTGGTACATCCATAGCCCTCTTTATTTTTAGTTTTTAATTTTAAGACAGGGTCTTGTTAAATTACTAAATTGCCTGGGCTGTGCTTAACTTGAGATATTTCTGTCTCAGCCTCTCAGAGAGCTGAGATTACCGGCATGTGCCACCTTATTCAGCTTCACATTTAATTCTTTTACACTGTCATCTGCAAATATTAAATACACTTATACAATGAAATTTAGAATACATATAGAATACTACTTGCTTGCATTGATTGTTGATATTGGAAAAGCTTTCTAGGGTCCTATACTCATGGTAATTTGTTAAATTTTTTAATGGAGAGGCTATAGATAGGCAAAACTGATAAAATAATCCCACTATTCATAGGTAACTACATTGATATTTTGTATCTTATTTTATTTTTTTCCAAAATATCTCATAATATGTGGGTTTTAAAGCAAGAATATATATTTTTCCTTTGGCAGTAACTAATAGAGAAGATAATTTTTTCAAAGAACATGGCCAAAAAAGTATGATGAAGCATTCAGATTTGGAAAAAGGACAAAAAAAAAGAAGGCATCCAAATTATTGGGCTGAGGTTTATAAAATATATTTTTCCCTTTAATCTACTAAAAGAATATATTTTTGGCCATCATCAGTGGCACTCACTTGTAAAATCTAATTTGGCCAAGCAGAAAGCTGAAATGGAACTCAGATCTTTTAGAAAGGTAAAATAAGGTCTACTTTCAGATTTTTTTTTCTATATAAAATATGTTGTTTCAGCTGTCGTCCAAGTCAACATAGATCCACTAAAATCATTTAAAGGGGAGAATTGTTAGGCACAATAATACACACCTGTAATCCCAGCTACTGCTAAGGCTGAAGCAGGAGGAGTGCAAGTTATACTTCAGCCTGGGCCACTTATGGTGATCATCAAAATATTTTTTAGGGTCTGGTGATGTACATCAGAAGTAGAACACTTGTTTAGCATGTGCAAAGTTCTGGGTTTGATCCCTAGTACTACCAAAAGAAAGTATAGATTACTATATTTTAGGACTAATTTAGTAGTTCTCCAACTTGGAGTATTGATAGAAATATGGCTAACTTGGACTTAAAGTTTGTAATCATTTTATGCCTAGATTTGATTCTTAGAAACTTCACTCTTAAGAAATGAGAACCTTTATTTATTATG
>NW_022911804.1:0-475 GCF_012274545.1 Fukomys damarensis | reverse complement strand
ACACCTTCACAACTATACTGTAATTTTTGTCAGATTAAACATACCTCCTCCAACATTTCTCGTTTCCTTACAATAAAATCCTTTTATTTACCTTTTATGGTATATTATTATTAACTATAGTCACCTTACTGTTCAAAGGCGCAACATAATTTCTTGCCTTTATCAAACTGTAACTTACTTAATACCTTTTCCCGTTTTATTCCCCCTCCTATTCTCTCCAGCCTCTGGGAGCAACCATTCTGCTCTCATTTTCTCTGAGATCAACTTTTTTTTAGATCCTACACAAGTAAGACCATGCAGCAATTGTCGTCCTGTGCCTGGCTTATTTTACTCAACAAAATGATTTCCAGTTCCATCCATGTTGCTACAAATAATAGGTTTTAATCTTTTTATGACTATAGACTGTATATGTATTACATTACTTTTTTCTTTTCTAGTTTTTTTACAGGGTCTTACTGCTACTTTAGGCAGGCTG
>NW_022911803.1:0-584 GCF_012274545.1 Fukomys damarensis | reverse complement strand
TTTATTATTGAATATTTCAAGCATATGCAGTACAAAGAAAAGAATAAAAAATTCCTATAAATCCTGTTGTTAATCTTTAGCAACTATCAACTTTAAGTCTTTTATCAGTCCTATTCACACATAGGACTTCTGACATTCCAAGTTATTTTGAAGCAAATAAAAGTTAATATAATTTCACTTGTAAATATATATATATAGTTCAAAAAATAAGAGGGCACTTCTCAAGTAATTATATAAGGCTATCGCTTCAAGATAAAAGCAGAGAAAGGCGATAATAGACCAACATTCCTCATGATAACAGACTCAAAATCCTGAAAACATTAGCAAATCAAACACAGCCATATGCAAAGAAAGCACATCATATCCAAAGGGAATGCCCATGTCTCAGGAATGCAACATTGAAAAATCAATCAACCTTATTTGACAGAGAGAAAACTAAAGATAGATAACTATATGATTATACAAATATGTTCAGAAGGAACATCAAATATCAACATCCATTTATAATAACTTTAAATAAGTTAGAAATCAAAAGGAACTTCCTCTGCCTAATGAAAAGCATCCATTACAGACCTGTAACATCA
>NW_022911802.1:0-1392 GCF_012274545.1 Fukomys damarensis | reverse complement strand
GGTTTGATCTCAGGCACCACACAAAAAAAGAGTAAAGATAGAAATCACCGATTTAAGAGAGTCCAAGAGAAGGCATGGTCTGGCTTTGACATGGGTTTGGGGGATCTAGAAGTGAAAAGAACAACACTGAGAGAAAAAGGATTGCACCACAAAAGATTCGTGTGTCATTTGTCACTTCTTTGTCATGGTGAGAGACTGTCTTTGTGTACAGTAGAGATTCAGAGACTGTACTTAGCTATATTTGTTTTGTCAGAGAAAAATAGCTTAATGGAAGATCAGGGCTGCTGGAGACAGAGAGGCAGGAGAAGAGCACCCTTGTGGGACCGGGAAGCTGGAGGGGCAAGTGTTTGACTCAGGACACAAAACAGTACAGTGGCAGGTTTCTCACATTCAGTGGGTTCTAGAAAGACAAAAGGCACATGAGAAGGAATATCGGAGAAAAGGCCTACAACTGCAATGACAAAACTCTCAGTAGAACCTCGGCTGTGTTCTAAAGGTCTGCCTTGCACAGGGAGGTCTCCCCAGAGTGGGGAAGTCTTTCCCAAGCCTTAACGGTTAGAGAGGCACCTCCTCTTTGGATGGAAAGGGACAGGAGGTGGGGGAATCAAAGGCTATGCACAGTTAACATATTGACTCACTCTTTGGCTCGTCCATGGCCTAGGAAGTCACGCACAGTGCTGGGAAGTTTACCAAGTAGGGGATGGAGCACACCTTCATTGGGGCCCATAAAGGACACAGATAACACAATGCTCTGCCTTCACCTAGAGAAACTTACCTGCTGTTCAACCTTTAGTTCAGGCCTGCCTTTTGCCTCTGGGTGTTGATAGACCTGTGGTTTGATTGGCCTTACTCACATCCTAGTGGCTAAGCGGCCAGGAGGTGTGGAGGAGGGCAAACAGCCTCTCCCTTCTGGAGGGGTGCAGCCTGGAGGAGCAAAGGTCTGGGGCAGTGCAAGTCAGCCGCTGCCAGTACTGAGTGGTAACCTTGGCTCCAGCTGTAAGGACAGGGGAAAGAGGGAGGGGGCAGGGTATGGCGTTGGGAAGGGAGGACTTCGGAACAGCCACCAGCAGGATGTCCTTGCCACACACTTCAAGTGGAGTGTGGCCGTGGTGGAGGGGACAAGTCTGGCCTCTCTGACCTCCTCGATCAGCGTGAACTAGCCAGGGCTAGAGAAACTTTTAGAGCTTTCGATGGTACAAACAGCCCTCTGTGTCATGTGTGCTGTGAGTGCCCACCAGTGGACTGGGCCAGCTCACAGCTGCTGTGAGCCTGGAGCCCGAGGCCTGGTCGGAAGGAGACTGGCTATGCTTGGGGAAGGGTTCAAGGTTGGTCTTGGCCATCCCAGCCCTGCTCAGGTTAGGGCTCAGCAGAAGTTTCTGTTCACCTAAGTCC
>NW_022911801.1:0-882 GCF_012274545.1 Fukomys damarensis | reverse complement strand
GCAGGCTCTGTGCCTTTGAGTTAAATCCCCAGCAACTCTATGATTTTAATATACATGAATTCTCCAGAGCAGAAAATAGAGAGATCATGGGAAAATTGTATATTTGGGACAAATAACTCAGTAAAATTAAAGTATTAAGTTTTATCCTAGAAATGGGTAAATTTTATCTCCATGTAATTGTTCTCAAAAAGTCTAAAATATTTAATAATATCATCTGTTATTTATTTACCATTTTTTCAATGTAGTATTGAGTATCGTAGGTAAAAAAATAAGACAAGAGAAAAAATAAAAGAAATCACAAAAAGAAGGATGAGGTCAAGGTGTCTCTTTTTGCAGATGATATAATTTCATATTTGGAAATACTTAAAGGCTCTACCAAGAAACTATGTGAATTAACAAACAAATTCACTAAGGTTGCAAGATATAAAAGCAACACGTAAATATCAATAGATTTTCATGTACCAAAAATGAAATTGCTGATAAAGAATCGTGACAGCAATCCCTTTCAAAGTAGTTACCAAAGACGAACAAAATCAATAAATGAGCAAACAAACAAACAAAAAATCCTCTTGAGACAAACATAATTGAGAAAGTGATGTTCCCAGCTATTTGGTGCTATAACAGACACTTGAATTAAACAATGTAAAGGAGGACAAGTTTATTTTGGCTCATGCTTTCAGAGATTTTACATCATGATCCTCTAGGTCTTTTGCATTGGGTCTTTGATGAGGCCAAAACATCATCCTGAAAAGGCACAGCATAGGAAAGCTGTTCACCTGGAGGCAGCAGAGAGAGCAAGAGCATCAGAGAAACAGGTGGAAGACCAGCTATGGTCCTCAAGATCTCCCCCCATCCATTCCTGCCAACCAGGTGACACTTCTG
>NW_022911800.1:0-243 GCF_012274545.1 Fukomys damarensis | reverse complement strand
ATATATGTATATATACATATATATATATATATACATATATATATGGAAAACCAGTTCTGTAACATACAATGAATTGGTAATTTTGTAGATGTTTGAAAATTTCAGCATCAAATACAATTTAGAGCCTATTCCATTGAGTCTGTTGTTGTGAATAGAATCTACTGTGTTTTATCCTACATTGGAACCATGAACTGTGACTTAAGTATAATTTAAGAAAAACAATTTTTTTAATAAAAGCAGTGT
>NW_022911799.1:0-259 GCF_012274545.1 Fukomys damarensis | reverse complement strand
GAGGAGACTTAGGAGGCTGCTGCAGGCCACAGATTTACCCAGTTGGAAGGATGGCGAAAGAGTGTGGAGATGGAGGCTTATAACTGTACAAAAGTCCTGTGAAATAGTATTGTAAAACTCTGATGGACATGAAAACCCCTGACAAAGGCAAACTGCCTGCGACAGTTATTAAATCTCTCTTAATATGACGCGAAAAGGTGAAAGACAGAGTATCCACTCACTCACTTGCTGACTTCAGTGATGTGGTAATGATTATGGT
>NW_022911798.1:0-206 GCF_012274545.1 Fukomys damarensis | reverse complement strand
GGTGGGAAAGCATTCTGGTGAAACTACTGTGGAAATCAATATGGATATACCTCAAAAACTAGGGTTAAAGGTCCCATTTGATCCAGCTATTCCTCTGCTGGGTATCTTCCCAAGAGAATTTGAATTGTAACACTGTGATGTTTGTGCATGCATGTTTATAGCAGCACAGTTTGTAATAGCTAAAACTGGGAACCAGCCCAACTGAC
>NW_022911797.1:0-1139 GCF_012274545.1 Fukomys damarensis | reverse complement strand
GGCTGGTCTCGAACTCACAGCGATCCTCCTGCTTCAGCCTCCCGAGTGCTGGGATTACAGGCACCACACCCAGCTCTATGCTTTTCTGCCTACTTCCGGTGCTCTGAGTTTTCCTTTGCATTCCTTGGTTTGTACACACCACTTCAAACCCCTTCCAATTTCACGTCCCCAGCCACATGGTGTTCCTCCTGTGTATTTCTTTGTCTGTGTCAATTGTGCTTTGATAAAGACACTACGAAGTTATATTGTATTAGGACCCAACTCATAGTTACATCTTCATTGGATTTCACCTAAAAAACTGTTTTCTAAATAACATTACATGTGGATGTACCAGTGGCAAGGATTTCAACATTCTTTAGAGAGGATAGTCAAACTTGTAAAAAACTTGGTTGAAATTATTTCATAAGAAACCACTTTCTGAGACGATGATGGAGAGGAGGTGAAAAGCAAGTTTTGCACTTAAAAGAAAAATTATCTTTGTACAGGAAAGCTGTATCCAGAACTGCAAAAACAAAAAATATTCTAGGAATAGAGATCTAGATAATTCGGACCTAAAACAAGAAAGGCTGGACAAAATAATTTTTGTATTTTAAAAATAATTACCAATACCAAAACTGTTAAAACAGTTATGAAAATAGCCCAATTTAAAAATAGGCAAAAGGTCTATCTAGATACGTTACCACAAAATACAGATGACAAGTAAGCATTTAAGAAGACACTTAGCATCTTTTTTCTTTTGCTTTTATTAAAAAATAAAACATTTTCTCCACAAAAGATTGAGAGACTAATAGTTGTTATACTCTGTATCATCTTCAAGGTAGTTACTCATTACAAGACATAAACAATTTTTTTTTTACAAAAAAGAAAAAAGCAGATAATAGCACAAACTTTCCTTACAGTGAACTAAGAAAAGCTATTAGTACAAATTAAACAAATTCAATATTTGACATCGCATATCATTAGAGAATTTCAAATCAAATCACTACACAAATCTATCAGAATGGAGCAAAACAAAAGACAGTTATAAGAAGTAGGGAGACAGATTTTTCTCAAATGGAAAGGGAGCAAGAGGTCGGGGAGGGAGAGGAGGTGACAAAAGGAGTTGGGATATGTCATGTGCATGTATGAACTCCACACAA
>NW_022911796.1:0-305 GCF_012274545.1 Fukomys damarensis | reverse complement strand
AGAGCTATTGCTGTAGAGTTATCTTTTATGAAAAGAAAGTGAAAATATATTTATTTCCTTTTTCTTTGCTGGATCATGTCTTTAGCATTCTTTCTTGCCTAAACAAAAACAACTCATTGCTAGTGGTTAAGGTTGGGATTGAGAATTTTGTCAATGTCCAAGATTAAAAAGTGTGGGAATTCTGGACTAGTACAGAGCAGTTTTCTACTTTACCAAGACCTTGGTAAAACTTATGTGGGATCTCAGTAATCCTGCTCCTCACTCAATGACCACATGTTCCCCAGGGGGACCTGAATGTGGATCAC
>NW_022911795.1:0-212 GCF_012274545.1 Fukomys damarensis | reverse complement strand
AATTACATTCCTAGAATACACTCATGCTTAGTCCACAGTCCAGAGTGTCACTTTGGCCCACAATACGAGGACACTTGGAAAGGCTTGGGCCTTTCCACTCACTCACTCATTTGACTCAGTGCATTTCCGGCTCCTGGATACAACTGCGTACCTACTGCTCTGGAGCTTTCAGTGGGGAGGGTAAGGAACAGGCACTAGAGGAGTCAGTTAAC
>NW_022911794.1:0-223 GCF_012274545.1 Fukomys damarensis | reverse complement strand
ATCAAACTTTTAGTGAGAAAGGAAAATAGGGATTTATTGTTTGGTGAGTATAAAGTTTCATTTTTTTTCAAGATGAAGAGTATTAGAAATGTCTGGAGATTAGGGTTACACAGCTGTGTGAATGCACTCAATGATACTAAACTCTACACTTAAAATTACAAATGTGGTAAACTTTGTTATGTGTATTTTAACACTACAAAATTGTATTTTAAAAGACAATCAA
>NW_022911793.1:0-540 GCF_012274545.1 Fukomys damarensis | reverse complement strand
ACTGAAATTTCTCTGTTCAACACTCAGCCATTTTAAACACAGTCTGCTGAGACAGTGTATACATCTTAAATAAATCCTCCTAACTCCCATTTGTTCTGTCCTTTCTCTGGGAATTCTGCAACATTTAAGGCAAGCAAGAAGGGACTGGCGATGACAGAATTGAAGTCGCCTTTGCCTGCAGGCCTGAGGGGCTCAAGTTGCAGGAATCCTGCCCATCTTTGGCACCAATGGGTGAGACTGCAGCTCAGAAGCGGGGGTTAGTCCTCCCACACCCCAGACCCTCCCCCAGCACAATGGAAGCTGTCAGGATTCAGGATGATTCTGGAGCAATGGCACATTACCAGAGGGAACCTGGCCCACTGTCCCACTCGGAACAGCTGATCATTTCCTGGGGAGCAATTGAGTAATTTGACTTGGGTTAAAGCAAACCACACAAGCACACTGAGCGGGAGGGTCCTGCAACCAGAATCAGCAAATGGGGTACTGGGGACGTGGGGGTGGCCCACTTGGGAGAGATTCACAGTGGCTCTAATCTGGACT
>NW_022911792.1:0-230 GCF_012274545.1 Fukomys damarensis | reverse complement strand
CCACCACGCCCGGCTGCTACATTTGTTTTTATCTGTTGAGCTGACCTTGCGTAACTCTCCTTTAATACTGGATTGATTTCACCAATGAATCCACCTGATCCAGAGTCCTCTTTGTCCTAACAGAGAGGGAGAGAAATCCCTTCTTTTGTGGGAAGTTTCTTGATGAAACTTTTACTTAATATATGAGTCTGTTCAAACGTTGTTTCTCTCAAGTCAGTTTCTAAGACTCA
>NW_022911791.1:0-351 GCF_012274545.1 Fukomys damarensis | reverse complement strand
AGTTTCAACCTGTCATATTTTTTCATCGGCTTTTACTACAAATAACACACTCCATAGTTCTTATATTATTGTTTTCTCAAATTCGATTTTGGTAGAGAATTGGAGAAAATTACATATCCAAATGATAAGGAAAGTTAGGCTTCAGGACAGGGACACTGTTCCTTGGTGTTTTCTAACAGCTACTGAAATGGAAGGAGTCGCCTTACTAAGCCATTCTTCCTCTCTTTGCCTTCCTTACTAAGAGAAATTAGGAGAGAGGTAGGAACAAGGTTTCCCTTCTTCCCACAGAAAGCACACAAATGCACGCTCACACACTTTTGGATATACACAGCAATGATCCTAACTCAAGAT
>NW_022911790.1:0-748 GCF_012274545.1 Fukomys damarensis | reverse complement strand
CAATAGTGGGTCATAGTCTTCTATTGTATTTGAAACAATTTCCCTATAAGACTGGGAGCTCATTGAGATACAGATTTTTATCTTCCTATTTTCATTTCTGATGCCTGGCACAGTAGTTGTTACATCTTAGTCACTGATTAAAATATATGTTATATTCAGGTGAATGACCATGAAAATATTTATTTTGGAACTAATAAATTATTTAAGCAAATTCAAGTGTTTCTTTAATACTAACGTTATGAGCCAGATGTGTTGGCGCAGGACTATAATCCCAGCACTCAGGGAGCCTGGGGCAAGAGGATCACTGCAAGTTCCAGACCAGCATGGGCTACATAGTGAGTTCAAGACCAGCCTGAACTACATAGTGAGACCCTGTCTTGAAAAACAAAACATGCTGTATACCATAAGAGGATGTACAAAGAAGTTGTGATCTCAAAAACTGTTTTAGCTGATGTGGAGAGTCGGAATTAGAGAAGTAAACAGGTGATTTTGGATACAGATTATGCATCCAATTTAATAAAGGCTTTAAAAGCCAGACCAAAATAATTTGGGTATTACTCATGGGATATTGAATTCTTTCAGAAGAGAAGAAAACCTACTTGCTTAAACTGCATTTTAGAGAGATTTGATACTGATTAGTAGCATGTGTTAAAAGATAGGAAGAAGCCGGGCGTGGTGGTGCACGCCTGTAATCCCAGCAATCGGGAGGCTGAGGCAGGAGGATCACTGTGAGTTCGAGACCAGCCTG
>NW_022911789.1:0-685 GCF_012274545.1 Fukomys damarensis | reverse complement strand
CTTGGATCTTTATAATTTCCTCTCTTGTTCGAGCTTTGGGTTTTTCTTGCTCTTGTTTTTCTCTTTTTTTCTTTTTTGGTGCCAGGGATAGGGATCAAACTCGGGTCCTTGCACTTGCAAGGCAGGTGGCAGAACCACTGAGCTAAATCTCCAGCCCCCTTGCTCTTGTTTTTCTAGGAGTCTAAGTTTCATCATTAAGTTGTTTATTTGAGCCCTCTCTGTTTTCCTAGTGTGGGCATTCAAAGTTATGAATTTTCCCCGTAGAACTGCTTTCATTGTGTCCCATAGATTCCTGTATGTTGTATTGGCATTCTCATTTATTTGTAAAAACTGTCTAATTTCTTCTTTAATTCCCTCTGTAATCCATTGATTGTTTAGGAGAGTGTTGTTCAGTTTCCATGTGCTTGTGAAGTTTCTATAGTTTCTTGTGCTATTGATCTCCAGTTTGATTGCACTATGATCTGATAATATACAGGGGATGACTTCAGTTTTTTTGCATTTATTTAGACGTGTTCTGTGAGCCAATATGTGGTCTGTCTTGGAGAATGATCCATGTGCAGCTGAAAAGAATGTATATTCTGATTTTTTGGGGTGGAATACTCTACAAACATCTATTAAGTCCTGTGTTCTAAAGCTTGGTTCAGTTCTATTATTTCATTGTTGATTTTCTGCCTAGATGATCTGT
>NW_022911788.1:0-247 GCF_012274545.1 Fukomys damarensis | reverse complement strand
TAGTTATGCTACAAAATAGCATATACAGTTTTATTCTAATTTTATATACATAAAAGATGTTTGAGCTAAAATATCAAAAGAGGCTTTCTTTCCATGGTGGAATTAGAGTGATTTTGTTGTTGTTCAGTTTTCTTTTCTTTTTTTTTTTTCATATTTTCCAGGTTTCTTACTGTATCCAAAGAGCAAAGGGTGTCAGACTTCTCCACCAGACTAATGTTGGGTTGACTTTCACCAACTTTTGTGGGCT
>NW_022911787.1:0-266 GCF_012274545.1 Fukomys damarensis | reverse complement strand
CTCTCACTGTCCCTAAGTCACATGTGTTTAAAAGTCCCTGTGCTTGTGGCTCACTGCTGTGAGAATTTCCTTGCCATGAGTAGATGTCCCTTCTGTACCTGTCACAATTGAGAAATACTCACTGTTTGTACAGTGTAACCATGTTAGCTTCTTATTCACTTGGACTACAGTAAGCCCTTTATACAGTAAACGGTCATAAATAGAGAAAAAAATGAACACAGAAAAAGTAAGATCCAGACAAAGCAGAAGCTGTCACCCATAAGAGA
>NW_022911786.1:0-208 GCF_012274545.1 Fukomys damarensis | reverse complement strand
AGTATGGACATCATGAACTCTCTTGATAGCCTTCTAGTTTGGTTTGCTAATGTTTTGGGGGGGATTTTTGCTTCTATATCCCTGAATGAAGTAGACCTTTAATATTATACTTCTTGTGTTGACTACTTTTGATATGAAGATCTTCAGCCTTATGGGATTAGTTGAGGGAAAATCCCTAATTCTCTAGAAAAGTTTGTGTAAGATTGGA
>NW_022911785.1:0-3305 GCF_012274545.1 Fukomys damarensis | reverse complement strand
CTGTTTCCTAAAGAACCTTTTTCACTAAATGGACTAAGAGTAAATAACTTAGTGACTCTATATATAGTCAATCTACAAATATTTATTCACTGTCATTTTTTTGGAGTAGGAATAACTTGAGGGAAAGAAAGAAAACCAAGAAAGAATGGGGACCAGAACATGGGTTGCCTGCACATCCCACTTCTCCAAGATGTTTTATACGGCAAAGCCATGTGGTAAGGTGGTTACAAAGTGGGACAAAACTGTAAGACACAGTGGCAAAATTACAAGGTGGGCATGAGGTGGGGTAAAACCATGACCACCTAATAAGATTACAAGTAGAGTCGCCCAGGTAATATTCATTAAATGGGAGTTAAATGGAGACTCCAGTCACACAGCAAGTGTAGAAGGATTTCAGCAAGGTTGGGGATCAGGGATATTTCCTGGAAAGACCCACACCCAGGTGACTGAAACCTATTTGGAATTATCCATCACTGCTATTCATGCCCAGGGGAAACACAAAGGTATAATAGTTTCTCTTTCACAATTCTGCCCTTTAGTGAATGTTACCGTCCTCCACGTTGGCTCCTTGCTGTGTTGACTCCTTGATGGTGGTCCTGTCTAACTCCCTAAAGTTATTTAATTAACTTACCTATCTGCAATATTCCCCACTCTGAAGTACCCCTAACTGCTGTGAGGGGACAAAGGATGAATACAGCTCTGGCTACTTCCAGCTGAAGGGGGTCATAGTCGTGATCAGCAGTTACTCTACAGAGGGTCTATCTAAAGACCCTTGGTAAGTGCCTGGCACTGTCTCCTTGGTAGCTACATAGCTTTTTAAGTCTGGAGGAGACAAAGCCAAAGACACAGTTAAGCATGTATGGACCAAATTAAAAGGTCAGTAAGACTGCTATGAATATAGCCCACAAAGAGGATAAAGGAGGTCCAGGGACTACAGAACCTAACATAGAAGTCATATTGTTTAGTTTAGCAATTATGAGCTGTTTACAAGGTCAATCTGGTGAACCCTGATAAAAGAAGTCTAGCACATTTGTCACTGATTCCATTTATGTGACCGCTTAGAGTTTGGCAGCCTCAAAGATGTAGAATCCTATAGGAATGGTTCCTTGTTTACTGGATCTTACAGAACGTGAGGGGCCAGGGCCAAAATATTAATGGCTGTCCTCCTAGCCCAGCTACCTTTCTAGTTTTGGTCTCCTAACTCCGACCAATAATCTTGGTGGAAGACCTCCAAAATGTTATAGGAAAGTCACAACTTCC
Organism: Fukomys damarensis; assembly: GCF_012274545.1. Lineage (NCBI taxonomy): Eukaryota > Metazoa > Chordata > Mammalia > Rodentia > Bathyergidae > Fukomys > Fukomys damarensis. The sequence continues at coordinate 2,045 of NW_022911785.1, read as the reverse complement.
ATACCTACTAGATAACTGAAATGTGAGTTCGTGTTCTCTAATATTGAAGAATGAATTCTAGGAAGAATGAAGAATAAGAATAGGAAAAATTTACTGAGGGAAAGAAAACTTCGAAGAGATAGGACTAGAAAGTGGGTTGCCACTAATCACTGACTTTGAATGCTGCAGAATGGAAGCTATCTTTGGGCTGATAAAGGAGCCACAGCTTACTACTACTAAGTCATAGGTTTGTTATGAGAGATTGTTTCTTATTTCCAAGAATACCACTTTTTTTCCCACTGATGCTTAAACTTTATTTTATAACCCTGCCAAACAAGCCGGAAGCCAGATATTAAAAGTAGATTTGATGAAGCCAGGTGTGGTGGCACACGCCTATAATCCCAGCACTTGGGACACTGAGGCAGGGAGGATCCCTGTGACTCTGACTAGCCTGGGCTACACAGTGAGTTCCAAGTCAGTCCCAACTACATAGTGAGACCCTGTTTCAAACCAAAACAAAAAAAAAGTAGATTTGATGAAAACCGTCTCCAGAAAGTCCGTGGCAATTGGGATAAGCCTTTTGGCATTAGCTTCTTTTTTGAGGTATTTATCTACATATAACAGGTGATGTTTAAAAGCAGATACTTCCCTGTTTTATAAAGAACGCTTATGCCTTCCTTTTTTTATTTTTTGTACTGAGGACAGAACTGAGGACCTTGCATTTGTGAGGAAGGCAGCAGAACCAGTAAGCTAAATCCTCATTTTGCCATCCTCTTTTAAACAATGAAGAAAACTTACTTCACTGGGAAAAAAATTAACTTTTTCTTCATCTATTACAAGTGGACTTCCACTACAAAACAGATATGCTTTTATGTAAGCCTGGTGGTGAGGCCCACAGTTCCTCTGCTTGACAAAGTTCCAACAATGACGGGCCTCAGGTTGAAAGCATCGCTCCAGCTTTTTTTTTTTTTGCTTGCACTTTTGATTGGCTTAATTGTAATTACAGGAAATTTGGTTTTAATGAAAAAAACCTGTACAAGCTACTTCTGAGAAATACGTCACTTGTGTCAGTCACTGAACCCCTGATCCAGGGACTTTCTTTGAAAGGGTTTCCAGTTTTCAATAATTGAGGATTACACTCCGACAAAAGCCACCCGGCTTTCTTCCAAGCATCCAGTTACTTATAAAAAAATCCCAGAGAGGTACTCAAAGATTTGCGGTAGAGTGATCTCATGGCCACTAGGCAACTCCATTTCCTATACTGGAGCGTACATAGATGAAGTGACAATGGTGTGGAAAGATAAAAAATGAGTAAGATATCAAGATTTGCCCTTTGCTGAAAGAATGAAACGTTCAGGAACACAGTGATGTCTACACATTAAAGAACAAGTAAATACTACTGTCAGGCAGCTGAAAAGTTATTATAGGCTTAGTAAATGCAAAGTACTTGCTTTTTTGACTATATAAAAGTTTAACCAAGAAGCTGAATAACCACAGCAGTTCTTTATTAAAACCTAGTGATCTGCTAAGAGTTGGCCGCAGTCTTTCCATTGTAGCTGAGATAGACATACTAACTTTGAAAAATGGTGGCAAGCTTGGATTGTTCTCGGTTTAGCTTTCATTCACGCCTTTACTAGGTAACTGTTTGACTAACAATAGCTGAGGCAATAGATAAAATGCTCCCAGAAATAATAAAATATGCTTTCTGACCATAAAGCAACCTGGTCTCAGACCAGAACCTAAGGAACATAAATTCTAAGTACTTTATCATAATCATAGATAACTCGTCATTATGAGTATCATTAGCACTGCAGTTTTGATACTATTCTCCACCACTGTGGGTGCTAACAACCATGCTGGATTTTCTCTGGGCTCATACAATTAAAAACTCCATTCCTGGACATGAGGGTGGAAACTAATTGCTCAGAGACCCAAATTCTAAAACAACCACCGCCACCAAAAAGAAAGAAAAACCAACCCTGGAACTCACTGAAAATGTCTCTTCTGTCTCTGCTTGTCCTTAATTCATTTTGTTTTTGAGATAGGGTCTTGCAATGTAGTTCGGG
>NW_022911784.1:0-1754 GCF_012274545.1 Fukomys damarensis | reverse complement strand
GAAAGTTTTATAAGTTTGTGGCAAATGTATAATTCCTTGTATCTATCTCTTCAAGTACCATTTGGTACCGCTGAACTATAGAATTGATACATTAAAAATAAAAATAGATTTTTATCTTACCTTCAATTATTCATTTCCCAATACTCTTCCTTACTTTATTTAGGTCCAACATTGTGATGTATATCATTTACTTTTGCCTGAGTAATACCTTTTGACATCTTTTCAGGTCTACTGGTGATGAAGTTCCAATTTTTGTTTGTGTAAGAAAATATTTTGCCTTCACTTTTGAATAATTTTGCTAGACATATAATTCTAGCTTGGTGGATTGTTCTTTCAATAATTTAAGTAATCCATTCTCTTGTTGCTTTTGTGGCTTCAGGTAAAACAAAATTTCTTCAGATTCTGTTATTATTTTTTGATAGCTCTGTCTACTGAGAAGACTGACTATAGCACATGGCCTCTTAGCACATCTAGAAAAAAGATGTTGCCTTGAATGAAGCCGAAGTCTAAGGTAGTACTCAAGCTACTAAAATGGAAGATAATTTAAATGTAATTCAAAGAAATGTAAACAGAAAGTGTGGAGTTTGCAATGGCCAATTATAAAAATGAGGTTCAACAATTAACTGATTTATTTGGATACAGCAGACAGGACCTAAGACAGAATTTTAGCTGTTACTTCTACACTAGCCTAAAATCTAAGAAGCCTAATCTCTCCAGTTAGTGGCCTTGCAATCATTCCAGACATCAGCAACACAAGCGTTATGCTGCAGCCCATGCCTCTTGCATACCCCATGACATTACAAATGTTTTCTTCCAGCTTCACAGCTGATTACAGCTTTTTAACAAAAGAGAGTAACAAGTACCTTCTTAGCCTCTAAAATTCAGCACTCGAGGACTTCTTCCTGCTGCAGAACAGATACAAGATGGCCTATGGATTCATATTATTTCATCAGAAATAGTCAAGACTCTCCAGAAGATTCTGCAGAACTTAGCTATCCTGACAAATTCAACTTTAGACAGAGAGACAACCCAGATCACTATTAATCTTTAGTCTTCAGACAGAATAAATTCAGTTGAATGAAGCAGCCTTCCAAGATAAGGATAAATTGCCAATAGTCTATAGCACTGTTTTTCAAAATGGACTGAAAAATCTGATGATTTACTAAACACAGAGTACATCATTCTAGTATTAAATAAAATTTACTTTTATATAAACTCCAGGGCCAAAACTAGTAGTCTAAAAATGATAAGGCTACTATATTCATGACTATAATTTTAAAAACACACCTACTTGAAACCAGATATAACAACTTATTCATGTTACACACATGCAAGCCCAAAGGAAGGCATTACATCTAATTAGAAGTACTTTTGTTGTCAAAACCAATGAAGGATAAACTTATTTTGTGATTCTCTGAATATTCATCAAAGGCACTATGATAAAAAAAAACAATTAAAGGCAGTGTTATTTTCAAATACTTTACTTTTTGTGACTGCATGAATAAGGATTTTTACAGGGCCAATTTATCCAAAAGACTTCAAATCCTTTTATGTTTCATATGTTCATATTTTCCTCCTGACTTGGCAATGCTCCTAGAAATGCATGAGTCAGGGGGTAAAGAGGCAACAGTATCCCTTTCTCATTTTCAAAACGGTAGTAATATATTTTCTTTTTTGTGTCTACTACAACTTCTGAAGACATAAGGGCAACTTTTTAAATGCTTCCTTTAGGGAACTCTAGCAGCAAAAAAAAA
>NW_022911783.1:0-260 GCF_012274545.1 Fukomys damarensis | reverse complement strand
GTCACACATGTATAAATACCAAATAGTTTCTCTGGTGTGAAAAACTATAATGGTACATAACATCCTAATGAGCTAATTGACAATGTGAAATAGGAAGAAAAGGGATAAAAGTGTAGGGGAAATGGGAAGGGTAAGGGAAAAGTATTAAGGGAAAAGGAAAAAAATGAGAAAATGAAAATATGGAAATAAAGTATTTCTAAATAGGGAAGGGAGGAGGGAGTGAAGGGAGGGCAGGGACAAGGGGAAAAAATGAGAACCAA
>NW_022911782.1:0-631 GCF_012274545.1 Fukomys damarensis | reverse complement strand
CACGGATAAGGGGGTTTCTCGGTGCTGCTTCGAGAACGACCTGAGGATGGCCAGCCTGCCAGACTACCGCCCTTGGCTATTTGGAGGGAGCCAGCCACTCAGCATGGGCTGGAAGAGGCATTGCCAGATCTTATGCAGGAGCACTCTCACTTGGTGCGGACAGACAAACTGTCCTCCGGTTCGAGCCTGTTAAGACGGAAAGGCTGCGTTAGCCATGTGCCAGTGTGGCTGTCTGCTTTCCCGCTGTTTGGTGCCCACTGCGGATAACGTGTGCCCTCAGGAGCCCGGGTGTGGTTCTGACTTAGCAGTCGGGGAGAGCTCTGAGGGTCCTGAGCAGCAGAGGGAGGCCCAGACGCAGGAGTCGCCTTCTTCCCTCCCAGTCCCACGGCCTGTGGGACGAGGAGAGTCCCAAGGAGTCACGTGTGGCTGTTCATGACCACCTGATGTTTTGGGAGACCCTAGCTTGTGTTTCTAAGCTCATTCCTGGCTGCCTTGTGTGGCCATTCTGGCCCTCACACACGTGGCGACCTCACTGCCCCACCGTTGAGGACTCCCTGGTGCTGGACTTGGAGTGGGAGGATTTCTGACCTGCTCCTGTGAGGAGGCCTCGGCTCTGGCCAGAGTGCCTGCC
>NW_022911781.1:0-379 GCF_012274545.1 Fukomys damarensis | reverse complement strand
ACAGTTTTTACAAATAAATGAAAATGCCAATAAAATATACAGGAATCTATGGGACACAATGAACGGAGCTCTACATGGAAAATTCATAGCACTGAATGCCCACTCTAAGAAAACAGAGCAAGCTCAAATAAACAACCTAATGATGAATCTTAGACTCCAAGAAAAACAAGAGCCAGAAAAATCCAAAATTCAAACAAGAGAAGAAATTATAAAGATAAGAGCAGAAATCAATGCAGTGGAAAGTAAGAAAATAATACAAAAAATAAATGAATGGAAGAGTTGGTTTTTTGAAAGAATAAATAAAATTGATAAACCATTAGCTAACCTTATCAAAAAAAAGGAAAGAAAAGGCTCAGATCCATGCAATTAGGAATGAAAA
>NW_022911780.1:0-4591 GCF_012274545.1 Fukomys damarensis | reverse complement strand
ACCCTGGCCTTGATCTGTAGCCTGGATTATGCTGATAACTTTCACTTACTCTCTGTCTTCTGGCTTGGGCCTGTTCTCATCACAGCAGCCAGCGAGCCGATCTGCACACACGCATCAGATGTGACTCCTCTGCCCAGCACCCTGCAGTGGCTCCCCACATGACCCCCAGTGACAAAGGAGGTCTTGTCCGTCATCTCTAACGTACACTCCCGCCCTCTCTCCAACCACACCTGCTGCTGGCCTTTCTTCTACCACACGGACCACACCCCTCCTTGGAACCTTCGCAGGCCCTCTGCTGCTGGCGGCCTCTTCCTCCAACACAGCCACGTGCGAATCCCTTTCTCTTCTCCCATTCTCTACCGGGATCTTCCTCAACCATCCATGTCAGACCCATCCTCTGCCACCTTCCTCCGACCCGGGTTCTGCAGACCCTCTGAGCCTGCTCACTTTCCCCCTTTCCACTCTCTGTGTCCCTTTCTACTCTTCTGTATACATTATGTATATTATTTAGTCTGCCCTCTACTAAATGTAACTTCCATGAGAGCAGGGATTTGGGGCCTGTTCTGTTCACTGATTAGTCTAATATGTGCCTGACATATAACTACTTCATATATATTTTGTTGAATAAATGTGCTCACAGATGGTTTGACTGCAATGAAGGCCTGCGGGGAGCACCATTTAGAGGAAAAATACAAGCGGGTTGAGAGCTGGGTGGAAGAAATTCCTCACTAAATGTCCAAGAGCCCAGAGCCAGAGTCTTCCGGTCACAGAACACTTGAGTCTGGTCTGGTTGGAAGAGCACCCTTCCAGTGTCGGGTGGAGGTTGGGGTGGGCACAGTGATCTCCAGACCATGCTTCCCCATTGGGAGGGTGGTACTTGCTACCACTCCCCCAGGACTCAAATTCTATTACAAGCGGGTTGAGAGCTGGGTGGAAGAAATCCCTCACTAAATGTCCAAGAGCCCAGAGCCAGAGTCTTCCGGTCACAGGACACTTGAGTCTGGTCTGGTTGGAAGAGCACCCTTCCAGTGTCGGGTGGAGGTTGGGGTGGGCACAGTGATCTCCAGACCATGCTTCCCCATTGGGAGGGTGGTACTTGCTACCACTCCCCCAGGACTTGCAAATTCTATTTACGGTACATTTGTTACAAATATGATACATTTTTGAAAAGTGTATTTTTAATTGAGTAGACTTATATTTTAAACAGATCAATTCAGGGGTTAAATTTATATAATAAAGGATATTATTTTAATGACAAAAAGATCTCATCATGAAATAGTGCACTCTATACTGAGATGAATGAGGAAAGAAAAATCAAATTTCTTTTAAAGCTATATCCAAGGCATAAAGAAAAATATTTTCTCTTTACAAAGTTATGTATAAGCCATAATGATCACCAGATACTGAAACATGAAGACTTTATAACCAAAATTCACAACTGATTTAGAGTATCGTGTGAGGCCAGAAAAGAAAATTTGTATTTATCACTCTATAGAACTTCACAGTAAAGTTGGAATTTATAGACTAATAGCTTAACAGGAGTATTGCTAAAAAGGCCTTTCCTTCCTCAAGATCATCCCCTAATAATCATATACCATCAACAAGCTGTAACAGCAGACTTAGATATTTTTAAGATGGAGCTTAATAAGGTGCATGGATATGCTGAAATTCTGTATGATGAGAATGTAAGTTACCAGGTTTAAAGAAGTAAGAAGAGAACGTTAAGATTTCTTAGTTCATTGTGCTTTGCATCAACAAAATGACATGGCGGGTGACCTGTCCTTCCTGGGTGTGAGCAGACGCAGGCTGTCTTTTGGGGGCACTCACCAACCACAGTGGACCTGGGTAACCCATAATGCTCATCAGCGAAGACCAATGTCTGACAGGTTCAGTTCTCGGCTGGTCACAAAAGGAGCAAGACCCCACCGCACAGTTTCCCTCATTGTAAAGAACAGGCAGTCATGAAAATTATGAAACTAGGAGCTTCACCAGTTCGATCCGTGGACCCTCCTAAGAAGCAGTGCATCCCAAATCAGCTGCTGTTCTGCATAAATGAAAGAAAGGATAAAAGAGGGAGCTAGATAGACAATGCACAATTTTGCCGGAACAAGGATGTCTTCATTAGCAGCCTCCATCAGCAGTCATACCCTAGAGTAAGATGGCTGTTAGTTTTAACTTGATTTTTTTAGTTGTCTTTCTTCTCAATGAAAGCAATTAATAGCTTTGATTTTCTTTGTCTACTTTGCAAACATTTTGCGCATTTCCTTCTTATGAACATCACTGCTGATCAGTGTATTCCCCTGCATGTATTTTGTTACTGTTATGTTTACCCATTTCTGCAAAAACTGTCTACATTGTTGATACTTCCTGGTCAAGCCAAGTCCACTTGGGTAGGCCCCAACTTGTCAAACTGTACTTTTCTCCCCTAAGGAAAAAAAGATTGTATGTCGAGAATCTGACCACTTCTCATGACATCTGTGGCTCTACCCTACTACTATCTTTTACCTGGTTACCATCTACTCCAGAAGTTGGTCTTCCAACGATTCCATCTTCTATCCTGGCTCCTATGGGCTACTTTGACCCATTAGGCAGAGTACCCTTCTGAACAGAACAGGCTGCTTAATTTTACCCATTGACATTTTTGAGTTACTGTCTTACATGTTGGGAACTGAGTCGCCAAAAGTCTATTCTACTTTGATTGCCAACTCCTCTGAAGTGTTTCTGACTTTTCCACTTCTGTGGAGGGATTTGGTTGGTTCTGGCTTTGGGGTATGGCTAAATGGACTCATCTTTTAATGTCACTGAGGTGTGTACACTTAGACTGACAGAACAGTTGTTCTTGTTTAACTGTGAGACTGACATCCAAACTAATGACAACCAAAATACTCTAGTTTGCTTGTGATGCTGTTTAGGTGATAAGAAAAGTAGATCTTCTTACTATATAAAAAAATCTCATCTAAAATATCTCCCAAACTATAGGAAACCAAGTATTCTTTCATCTCAACTTATTGTGAAGACCTTAATAAAATTTGTGTAGAGAAATTTCTTTACCTTTTGACTTTGGAAACCCATTTAAAGTGGCTGATAAGAGCATCGACCAAAGTGAAGCTTTGTTCTTTGGGGCCTACTTTTGTGATGCTGATGATCTTTCCTTTGCTTCCAAGATCATTATTGGAATGGAATGCCTCTGGGCTCATCTTATTTTCCTTGCTTGCAAAGTATGTTGTATGGAAGCTCTGGGAGCTCTACTAGCCCATAGTCAATATTACAGGCCATGTCTTCAGCAGGTCTGGCCTGGCCTGATGGCTGTTGGCCGAGTCCCCAGGTACTTCCAGAGTGAGAACTGTTGTGTCAAAACCACCCACCATCTGTTGGTACAAAATTTTTGGATTCTAAATGATGCATCACTTATAGCTCCTGCTGTTCTTTCTGCTGCCAAGATTAATTTACCTGTTGGACTTTATCAGGAAATACGCTGGGATATCTTGTCATGAAGCTTTGTCCTATGAAAAGTTCATGTCCCTAATGAGCAATCTTCCTGGTGCCACCAATGGAACAGGTGAGGGAAAAGTTTCCTTAGGGGATGCAGGGAGAAGCCACAGTATGACATATGACCCTCACCCTGGGGTCTTTCATGTACACAGCTGTAGCCACTGGATTCGGTAGGTTTGAGAGGCCAGTAGTGGTTCTGTTGCCAACACTTTCTTAACCGGGCACCCATCCCTGTCACCAAGCGTGACAGTGGGCTCAATGACTGTAGGCTCAATGTATGACTGAGGTCTGTGACCACAAACTAGATAAGGCTGGCCTACTTAGGGTCACCAAGGTTAGTGTGTTGGCCATTTGAGCCCATTACACCAGGGTGCCTAATTGGTGCTGCCACATTCAACTTTTTTTTGTTTTGTTTTGTTTGGTACTAGGAATTGAACTCGGGTCCTTGCGCTTGCAAGGCAGGCGGTGGAACTGCTGAGCTAAATCCCTGGTCCTGGTGCTCCCACATTCAGAGGCGAAAAAGATCTCTAAATCCCAATGTAGTTCTTGCCAACCCTCAAAATCAAGAGTAGTTTGACGCTTAGGGGAAGCTCAGTGCTAAGACAGAAGCTAGAAGCAGGAGCCATGGGGTTTCTGCAGTGGTATCTGCGGTGTGTGTAGGGGGAAGAGGACTTGGCTCTAATTATAGAACAAGTGTTTTCCCAAGGAGAAAACTGAATATCACGTTGACAAATTCCTTTGCCCACCAGTGTGTGGTGGCCAAAGTCTCAGGTTAAAGTACAAGATAGGCTTCTGCAGATTGCGTCACACAAATCAGTTTTTATTGTTTTATCTTTTGTCAAAAAACTGATTATGATAGCTCAAATCTAGCTTTATTTGCATATCGTAAAATGTTTCTGCTTCACGCCTCCCATGTTTTTTACCGCCCCACTCTTCTAAGCTACATAGCCAGCAGCAAATTTCTCTGCAGGAGACTCTGACTCCTTCAAGCAGGCTTCATTTCACTCAAATTTTCTAAAGCTTTCCTGTCTGGAGCAATTACCAAGTCATAGGTGGGTGAGGTTTTATTCTTACCACAGGTGGGTGTGATTTTATAGGA
>NW_022911779.1:0-203 GCF_012274545.1 Fukomys damarensis | reverse complement strand
ATTATTATTATTATTTTTTTGGTACCGGGGATTGAACTGGGGTCCTTGTGCTTGCAAGGCAGGCGGCGGAACCACTGAGCTAAATCCTCAGCCCAACTTTCTTCTTTAAATATTTTTCTGCCCTGTTTTGCATCCAAGTAGTCAAGTTTGCTTGACACTTAGATCTTTAGTACCTTCTTGGAAAAATATTCAAATGGGCACTG
>NW_022911778.1:0-235 GCF_012274545.1 Fukomys damarensis | reverse complement strand
TCCACGGGACAGCGGGAAGGTCCCCACTGCAGCCTGGACCTCAGTGGAGAAGCAGAGTGCCAGAGGCTTCCCAGAAGATGGCCGTCGTCGTTTCCTCTTGGGCTCCGTGGGTGCCGGGCGCCTGGGTCTTGAGCAGCTTCCTGGGCCGCTCCGGACTGCAGCAGATGCTCTGGACGTGGATCTGTCTGCCTCCACCTCCGCCGTCGTCCCCGCCAGCGCAGCCGCCGGCCCTGCC
>NW_022911777.1:0-465 GCF_012274545.1 Fukomys damarensis | reverse complement strand
CTAGAAAGAGGTACAGCCAGGGTTCACACTGAGACTGTTCGGGTCTGCAGCCCACTCTTGATGATCATACTACTCTCCCTGTCTCATTGAATTTCTGGGGGAATCCAGTGGATGGAGCGGTGGGCAGGATGGCGGCCCTCCACGGAAGAAATTGGAATGCTAACCCAGAATGAGAAGCCTCTGGGAGCCCATCATCCCACCGCCTTCCAGATGTCTGTCATTAGGAAAAGGCAGTGGAAGGGCCTGGTGACCTCTGATAACGAATCTGAACATGGTGGGTGGGTATTACCAGGAAGTAGGTCTCAATTCAGTGGAAGGAGTTTCTTCAGAGTCAAGGAAGGAGGTGAATGCCCTAGGTTACACAGAACAGTGTGCTGAGCTGGGGCTGACGCTTACAGCCGAAGAAGTGCTCGGGCTTTGCCGTTAACCACAGGGCCCTGTCATCATTTCCTTCTCAAAACGTAG
>NW_022911776.1:0-279 GCF_012274545.1 Fukomys damarensis | reverse complement strand
CCTAACCCGAGAGGAGGGACTTCTACTCCGACGTCATTCCTCACCCTGGACGTCCAAGTAACACCGACACCCACCGTGCAGCGCTCAGGACACTACTCAAGGAGGGAAATAGGGGGCCTATTCCTTCCTCGAAATCGAGCGCCAACCCTCCTCGTGGGCCCGTCGCTGCCCACTATAGCGAGGACCCCATGGGCAGGTCCCGGGAAACACACATTCGACCCCAGCTTCAAGAAAAGCACTGCTCTCACCTTCCCTCGCACAGGCAAACTACCTGGAAGG
>NW_022911775.1:0-446 GCF_012274545.1 Fukomys damarensis | reverse complement strand
CTGGATCAGTGCACCCCACTTCTGGCTTGAGCCTTGGGGAGGCGGCCCCCGATCTTGACTCTGACCCTGTATCTCCCTCAGAGTCACACCAGCCCCTGACCTTGCCCTCTGCATGTGATCCTGGTTGACCCCACCCCTTTGCATAAGATTACCGGGTACTGGGAGTGTGGCAGGAGGAGGCTGGTGCATCAGGGCCAGCGAGCAGTGCCACCAGGGGACATCCAAGACCGTGGGCTTTTCTGAGGAGGGTGTTCCAGCTCCAGAAAAGAACCTCCTAGGAGACTTAGGTGTGTGCCTTCGGGGCTTCTCTGCAGACCTCAGCTTGGTCCGGCGGGACGAATCCTCTTCCTGTTTTCTTGCCTCCTAGCCAAAGCTCAACATGCTCACCCTCCTCTTCCTCAGCATTGGCCGCTGTAGTTAGTCCTCTGATTCCAGCCCCTCATTCT
>NW_022911774.1:0-216 GCF_012274545.1 Fukomys damarensis | reverse complement strand
AGTAATTCTGGAAAAACTTAAACCTCACTTCCATGATTGCTTTCTCACATGCAATTTTTATTGCAGTGAAGTTCCATGAAATATTCAGTGGGTCTTCTCATTTTATCATCCCCGCCTCTTAAAAACTCTATCATTTTATCTATTGATTTTTTTATAACCTGTTTCAGGGTCCAAAATTCTGCTTTAAGTTTGTAATAAAGGTTTCCTGACTCTCTC
>NW_022911773.1:0-310 GCF_012274545.1 Fukomys damarensis | reverse complement strand
GCCCCATGCAGGGACTTTCCCACTCCTCTCTGCACCCAGAGGTGGGGAGGGCGTGCTGGGCGCGGAGTGGAGCTGAGTCTCCCATCCTCACCCACACTTGTCCCTGAGGAGCCCCCACCCCGAGGCCCTGGAGCCCCGCAGCACACATAGCAGTGCTCCATCTCTGCCCAGCCACCCCGCATCCCCTCCGAGTCTGCTCTCTGTGGAAGCCTCCCTGCCACCCCCTTGGTCCTGCTGGGTTTTGCAGATGATCCGTCCATGGCACCAGAGTGAGAAACACACAGGCTTCTCCCTTGGCACGTAATAGGCA
>NW_022911772.1:0-847 GCF_012274545.1 Fukomys damarensis | reverse complement strand
GCATGTCACGGACGGAATTCACCTTCCAGGTGGTTTGCCTGTGCGAGCGAAGTTGAGGGCAGCACCTTTCTTGAAGGTGGGGTCGAATGTGTGTTCCCCGGGACCTCGCCATGGAGGCCTGGCTATGGTGGGCAGCGACTGGCCAGCGAGGAGGGTTAGCGCTGGATGTCGGGGACGGAATAGGCACCCCGCTCTCCTCCCTGAGTAGTGTCCTGAGCATTGGACGGTGGGTGTCGGTGCTAGCTGGACGTCCAGGCTGAGGAATGACGGCGGAGTAGCAGTCCCTCCTCTGGGGTCAGGGCTCCTGTTGGCACTGGGGGTAGACAGGATTCCGGTGGGTGATAGGCTGGCATTTTCTCTCCCTGGCTATTGGTGTGTGGGTTCCTTAGGTGGTAGTGGCATGAGATAGCGCCTCAGGCTCAGCCCGGGTGCCGGATTGCAAGGACCACCTGCTGGGAGCTAAGGAATCAGGTGGTGGCTTAGGGTTAGGGTTAGGGTTGGTGAGCGTGATCCGGAAGGAAGTCGCCTACCGGGTAGTTTGCCTGTGCGAGGGAAGGTGAGGGCAGCGCCTTTGACGAAGGTGGGATGCACTGGGTATTTCCAACGACCCGCGCATCGCACCGCCGTGCCCGTGCGTAGTGCCGGGCCAGCGAGTAGGGGGAGAGCTCGATGATGGGGACGGGACAGGCTCCCCACTCCACTCCCCGCGTCTCGTCGTCTACATTTCGGGGGGCGGGGAACCCCCGTTCCTGCGACCTGCAGTGTTCGGAATAAAGTAGGAAGTGAAGTCCCTCCCCCCGGGCTCAGGCTGAGGTTGAGGGTTAGGATGAGGATTCCGGTGAGTGAC
>NW_022911771.1:1663-3893 GCF_012274545.1 Fukomys damarensis | reverse complement strand
TCAAGAGAAATTACCAAATTTCTACTCATAAGAGTTTAACTAATGGAAGCTGTTGCACAGAAAACAAAACAATTTATAATAATGTTCATAGCAGTACCTATTTTTAAAATGAAAAACAAAAACAATATAAATGTTCAATACTGGGATAATAAATATATAAAGTGAACAACATCAACTGAATGGAATATTATATATTATTAACAATCAATATTAAATATATATGGATATGTGGCAAATAAAACATCATCCAAGAGGAACAGCACAGAATTTGATTGATTCTGCAACTGGAAAATCTCAGAGTTGTGTAAATATTCCCTGGGATTCAGAGAAAGTACATGGAACATGAGTTACTAGGATGCTCTCTGAGTCATGTGAAGCAAAGTCTGGGACACAAAGCAGGTAGAGTGGAATTTCCTTATGTGAACTCCTCCTTACCTGCCCCAAGCTCTTTCTTCTCCCTAAGAGTATCTTATTAATTCTACTTGTTTGCACTCTTGGCAACACAATCTTCTCCCTTAAGATCAAGCTACTTGTCTTTTTTCTTGGGTTGGCTGTGTTTTCACTTTGCTGGGCTGTGACTATGGATTTTTGCCTATGGAACTGATGGCCTGTCATTTTTTTTCTATGGTGTCGCTGTCATGAACGTCACCATATTAATGCCCTTCCCACATAAGAACTGGGCCATGATGTACCTGGTACAGACTTCCCCATGGCAGACAGCATGGGGCAGAATCCACACTCAGGATACAGGTTAGCCAGGCAGGTGGTGTCTCCCCTGAGGACCACATCCAGTCTGGGTAGCTAGGCCCCCTTTGCTTTATGACTGTCCCTCCCTGTCTCCCATTGTGAGGTTCTACAGCTCTGCCAGTTTTAGTTTCTGTGGCTGATCTCCAGTCTGTGACCTTTCCTCTTTTGAATAAAAATGAATTTCCGTTCATTAATGATGTAATTTGTACATTGGAAAATACAAAAGATATTATAGGAAATATATAGGGCTTATAAAAAGTCTTGTGGAAATGTGCCAGAACTGATAATTAAGGTATTCTTTTTACTGATTATGATGTAGAAGTTCTGTGTATCTCATGATAGAAAATAATGTAGACATGAGAAGAAAAGGTGTTACCACTGAAGGCATAAATACTGGAAAGTATTGTAGTGTTTTTCTTTTGTGAATAACATTTCAGATTACAACAAATACTTTTTTATTTTTGTATGACAATGATATACTTTCCTGTGCTATTGTTTCTTTAAACACATTGCTTTAATGTCTGCATCAGATTATATATAATGATTTCAATATTTCAGAGCTCTATCTACCTATAATAAGATTGTTTTTCTTTGTGAATACCCTCTCTTTGTTTGTTTTATATGCAAAGAACATCTTTGCATAAATATTGATTTGTATTTCATATTAGCACCGAAGGGAAAATTTAAAGTAAAATCACTAGATCAAGCCTGATGAATATTTTAATTTTAGTTATTATCTTATACAATTGTTTTCCTAGAATGCTGTTTTTGCTCTTGGCACCTTTACTCAACTGTCCCTACAAGATATTAAAGAATGTAACAATAAGATTGCAATCTTAAAGTTGATCTGGCTGCTAAGGAAATACTTTGGGATGACATTCTGCTTAATTTCCCTGCCAACACATATGAGAAATTTAGCTCTGCTGAAAATAGCTTCATATATAGGATAAGACAAAAATCTATTTGCCTTCTGGAAAATAGGAAGCGAGACACAGACAAAATCTACTAGAGCATTTTATTTTATTGTGCCTATTTAGTAGCAATCCAATAAATAAATCAGTCCCGTACATAACAAATTGAGTTAGTGATTGTTATATTGTATAAAAGCCACAGATGTGGTTTTTTTGGCCTAAATTTTGATTCAAATGGCTTAATACAACTTTTTGTCTGTTGGTTCAACGAATCTCCCAACTTCCTGTTTCTAGAGTAACACTCTGATGGCACTGCCCCTAACGTCGTATGAGCCTGTGGAGGTAGGGGAAGCACACTGTTAAGTAATTCACTATATGCTTTAAATGTTTCATCAGAAACCATAGTAATTGGAAACACAGGGTTAATTTGTTTATTTTTTAATTGTACTGAATATTTGTGCTCTTTGCTTCCACTTTCTAAAGTATCTCAAATTTAGGACATGTCCAGTTGCAGATGTGCAGGCTCTCAAAGAATATCAACTTGGTTTTTGAACTTCTTTTGCACGTGTCCT
>NW_022911771.1:0-1614 GCF_012274545.1 Fukomys damarensis | reverse complement strand
CATAAAATGCAGTGTTAGGACAAAGGACATTGAAAATGTGGTTGAGCTATACATTTTCCTCTTTAAATTTTTTATATAATTTATTTCAATCAAATTATTCCAATTCCAACCAGTCTGAAGTCATCCCCAAATTATGAATAGTTTTTGAAGGATGATATACTATGGTTTTTATTACATCCTATCCTTGACAGGTTAACAGATTTCAGGAGACCCAGACAGCCTGGGAATTATGTGCTCTTGTTAGTAATTTTTTATCTTGGGATAAATTTCCTACTGATTCATCTAATAGTTCTGTACCCCATGCAAACTGTGTATCATCATTACTGGTAAAAAATTATATTTGGGAGATATTTTTATCTTGAATAGTTCTCAGAAATAGATACCCTTTGATTCTTATGAGCGGTAAGACTTTTTCTTTACCATAGAAACCTTTCAGTAACAATTTTTAATTGATACTATATATATATTGTTTCTGTATATGTGTACATATACATTCTTGGGAGGATTGTGGACCAAATTCATGATACTCTATTTTCATTTATATTTATTTGTATAATTTAGATATACCGAATGATCACATTCATCATAGGGAATTCTTTTTTCTTTTCAATATAAGAAGAAACCATCACTTCTGATTTTATCAACAGCATATAAAGATCATAGAAGGTTTAACTATATCTTTACAACACAAAAACTGTTGAACAGATGGAAAAATGATTGATTTAGATTAATCAAATAATGAAAATCACATGAAAACAATGTCACTTCCATATCTGGAAGAACAGATATATATACAAAACCATAGCTGAGATTAACTCAACTCTGTTTCCTTGTAGATATTAATATAATCCAGAAGCCTTAAGTTAGCAGAAGCACCTAAATGGTAATTCTGGTAAAATGTTGCAGGCTGAGCATGGAAAAGAGAGACTCCTAGAAGCTTACAGCCTTTGGTTGGCACCCCATTTTTATGGGCTTTATCTACAGGAACCTCAACAGATTGTCATGATAAAGAGCCAAGAAAATCCCCTCCTCTCCTTAGAAGGAAGCAGAGGAATGTAAGGATTTGGAAATACCCTCAGAGCAGTCTCAGTGTCAAAGGCCTCCTCTCCAGAGAAAGACTTTAACCAAAACTGATCTCACACTTTGCCTTTTTCACCTAGGAGAACATACTTACACAACCAAACCCTGGTAGTTTTGCTGTCAGATAGAGGTGGAAAAGTGGGAAGCTACAACAAACAAACAAACATTGAAATAAAGCACTTGCAAAGTCATAGCCCAGGGACACAAATCCATTACACACTGAGATACAATGTTAAGATCCTAGAAAGTTCTCCTTATGCCACACCTAACCAACATACTAGCGAACATTCAATATAATAGCAATGGGTACAAGTAACGGAACTAGCTATAACATGCAGACACAGACTGATTTTAAGAAACTCTCAGAGAAATCCAAAGATAAGAGATAAATCAAAATAAGTGTATTAGAGGGCCAGGGATTTAGCTCAGCAGTTCGGTGGCCTGCCTCGCAAGCACAAGGACCCGAGTTCGATACCCGGTACAAAAAAGAAAAAAAGAAAACAAAATAAGTGTATTAGAGAAATTCAATGACCA
>NW_022911770.1:0-238 GCF_012274545.1 Fukomys damarensis | reverse complement strand
CCAGAGTCTTTCTGCCCTTTTATCTTATCCAGACACCCTTAATCCTAGTGCCCTTGAGCTGAGCATTGCACCAGCTTCACGCACTCCAGATCCAGCCACCTCCAAAAAAGCCCCACCTATGACTACATAAGGCTTTGGGGGGAACATCTAGACCCAAACCTTGTCAGATAATGTGCTTTGGAAGTCTTTTCTCCCTAATCTTTTCATCCTCTTTCTAGGGTTTCTTACAGGAAAAAAA
>NW_022911769.1:0-529 GCF_012274545.1 Fukomys damarensis | reverse complement strand
TCTGTATAGCAGTTTTGGTAGTATGGCCATTTTCACTATGTTGATTCTTCCTACCCAGGAGAAAGGGATATCTTTCCATCTTCTTATATCCTCTTTGATTTTTTCCCAGAGTGCTGTAGTTTTCAGTGTACAGGTATTTTGCTTCCATCGTTAGATTGACTCCTAGATACTTCATTTTTGGGGGGATAATGCTATTGTGAAAGGAATTGTTTCCCTGATTTCTCTCTCAGTGAGTCTGTTGTTTGTGTACAAGAAGACTATTGAGTTTTGAGTGTTGAGCTTGTATCCAGCCTCTCTGCTGAAAGTGTAAATTAAATTTGGAAGTCTTTTGGCAGAGTTTTTAGGGTCTTCTATGTAGAGTATCATGTTGTCAGCAAATAATGATGGTTTAACTTCTTCCTATCTTATCTTTATTGCTTTAATTTCTTTCTCATGTCTAATTGCTGTGACTAATGTTTCTGGAACTATATTGAACAGGAATGGTGACAGTGGACATCCTTGTCTTGTTCCTGATTTTAGCATGAAGGTT
>NW_022911768.1:0-204 GCF_012274545.1 Fukomys damarensis | reverse complement strand
GCCGCTTAGACGTTCAAAGCGAAAGCGGTCAGTTTTATGAATGTGAAGTACTCCACAGAGAAACGTGCATCAAGTCTGTGAGTTTTCCAGTGAATTCCACGTCTTATGTGGAGTACAACTGCATTCCTTTTTGTTTGGAGCTCTCTGACTGGCAGAGATGGAAACACTGTTGTGAGGCACTTTTAGCAGAGAAGCCCTTCAGAC
>NW_022911767.1:0-1024 GCF_012274545.1 Fukomys damarensis | reverse complement strand
ATGAAAATGTAAAGTATTAGGTGAGACATGGCCAGTGACCCTTGGAACATCCATATGCTAAGCCAAGGGATATTTACAATTTTTAAGACAATAGTCTGGGTGTTTATGGTTTGATTTAGAATAAATCTGGTGCTGTGACTGATTCAGTAATAGCACAAATGAGGTCCTGCCCCGGCCCTTCCCTGACCCTGCCACCTACACCCACTGGCTTGTGTGCCCACAGGAAGGGGAGAGGCCCAAGCTTGCTCACACCACCATAATGGGAGGCCTCAGGTATCCAAAGGGAGAGGAGAGAGGCCCTGCCCCACCCCAATACCAGCTGCCTCACGTGTCCTGTGCTGGAGAGGAGGACAGCAGCCAAACTACCGAGTCCCAGCTTGGTTTCCTCAACACAAGGCAGCAGAGGCGACAATCAAAAGTCTGGCCTGAGTAAGGATGACAGCTACACCCAGGAGAAGAGTTCCACACCAGGCTGAAGTGTTAATATCAATATCGGGTTTGCCTTAGAGTTTATACTATAACTACAGATCTCTATTCTGTGGTTAAGGGTGGTACATGACTCGTTCTTAGGGTTTGTGAATATCCAATTTGAATTTGATGCTGTTAGTGTTGCTGATAGCCATACTTTAGGCAAAGTTACACAGTTGTTGCTATCAACTGGTTTTCTCTATATGTCAGTATGTGGATCACCCGGGGGGTCATAAACAATACTGTGGCCCATTCCTGAACAACTCAGCCAAATAGACTACATTACTTCTCAAATAAATGGAGGTGGTTGGATGGTTGGATCCTGAGATAGAGGCAAAGGTTAGTAACTAGCTATGTCCAGAGGACATCTCTGAAAAGTAAACAATAACTAAAAAGATTTAAAAGCTACCAACTACAATCAATCCATAAGCCTAAGCACAGAAAACAAACAAAACTGAGCAAACCAGGCAACAAAATGCCTCCAAAAGCTTCCACCACCACCAGAGCTGATACAATTCACTGAGAGGAAGAAATAAAAAGCCACACAAGACGTATC
>NW_022911766.1:0-1385 GCF_012274545.1 Fukomys damarensis | reverse complement strand
GAGTTCGATTCCCCATACCAAAAAAAAAAAAAAAAGTAGATCCATAGTGGTACGTTGAGTGTATCTATTGTCTGTATTGTGTGTGTCTATCACATGCACATTTAACATTAACAATTCATACACACACGCATATCTTTAAACAGTAAACATTTTTGATACTTAGTTTTTCATTTCTATGTCATAGCCAATCACACATATGTAGTCTGTTGTCTAGCTCTATCTGTCACATGACTGGATTAAAAAAATCACTAAAAAGGTTTATAGTACTTGTGTTTAGCAAGGACCTATGTGGAATCAATTTCATCTTTTATAGTTTTTGCCTTCAGAATTTGTTCTTATGAACATGCATTACTTTTTTGCAAGTGAGAACAATGTACTTTTTTCAAAAGTACATTTCACATTTATAACCCTTCAGACTTTCTAAACCTTGGACTGCAATTTAAATAGAAATAGCCACAGCCAAGCGAATGGGCATTTCACCCCTTCTGGCAGTCACACAGTGAGAACACATTTGACAGGCAGCCCAGGACATTCCAAGTGAACCAACAGCAGGAAACACACTCAAGCTGAGATCATTATACGCTACTAGATGACAATTTGTTCTAAGTTTCCAAAGCGAACCCAGCAAACTCTAACATTAAATAATCATTTAAAGCCAAGTCCCTCGTGTTGAAGAAGCTTTTGCACAGCTTGAGAATGGCTCCATGTCCGCCCTTGGTGAAGTCCCCACAGAAGACCTCTGGAACAGCCAAGGGGTCCCAGGGCCTAGCATACCCGAGGCACCTGCTATATCTTTATGCGTATTGCCCAATCTTTTACCCCAGTGGTGTCTTCTTCTTTTATGAAAAGAAAGTGGAAGTAAAGAGATGCTAAGCAACTTCCCAGATCATGATTATGACAAGCTCAGGAAATATCGCAGGTAAAGCAATACCTGCTCATGGTGTGTTGCTAGAGGGTGACCAATGTGATTAACAAGGTGCATCAAGCCCAAAAGGGACCTTTCCATAACAGAGTTAGAAGTGCAGACAGCAGTGTCTCTGGAAGAGGGATCCCTGTGGATCAGCTAATCCTTCGAGGGTGGGGTCATTGGAAGAGAGGACCCGTCTCTACGTGTTTGCCATGGTGCTTTGTGATGGAGGCTGAGAGATTCCATCTGACAGTGGCATAAGAACTTTCACACCAGGGAAGAAGAGGTTACCAAGAAGGAGGGTGGAAGAACATTTCACTTAAAGGAAAAAAAACAACAAACAAGCCCAAAGCTACAAGACTCCATGGTCCCTGTGCTCTGAACTACAACTGTGGATGAAAGGTGGAGGTCCAACATCAACCAGGTGCAGTTTCTGGCTTTGCAGAGAGCTTCCTGTCTGTGACAGTGTCCTCTTGGG
>NW_022911765.1:0-1000 GCF_012274545.1 Fukomys damarensis | reverse complement strand
GTTTCTGTTTTAATATTTAGATCTTTAATCCACTTGGATTTTAGTTTAGTGCATGGTGGAAGACAGGGATCTAGCAAGTTGAAATCCAGTTTTTCAAACACAATCTTTAAAGAGTCTATCTTTCCTTCAGTGAGAATGGTTGGCTCTTTTGTCAAAGATGAGGTAGCTGAGTATGTCTGGAGTTGTTTCTATATCTTCTAATCAATTCCACTGATCCTTGGGTCTGTTTCTTTGCCATTACCATGCTGTTTTTATCACAGTAGCTCTGTAGTATAGTTTCAATTTGGGAATTGTGATCCCTCATGCCATGTCTCTGTTGCCTAGGATGGCTTTTCCTATTCTAGGTCTCTTCTGATTCCAAATGAAGTTTTGGATTATTTTCTCTAGTTCAGTGAAATATACCATTGGAATTTCAATTGGGATTGCATTGATTCTGTGTAGAAGTTTTGGAAGTATGGCCATTTTCACTATATTGGTTCCTACCATCCAGGAACATGGGATGTCTTTCCATTTTCTTATATTCTCTTCTATCTCTTTTTTCAGAGTGTTGCAGTTCTCAATGTGGAGGTCTTTTGCTTCCTTCATTAGACTGATTCCCAGTTATTTCATGTTTTTGGATGCTATTGTGAAAGGAATTCTTTCCCTAATTTCTCTGTCAGTGAGTCTGCTATTTGTGTACAAGAAGGCAATTGATTTTTGAGTGTTTACCTTATTTCCAGTTACTCTACTGAGTCTATCAATTGTCTAGAAGTCTTTTGATGGAGTTTTTTCAGCCTTCTATATAGAAAGTCATAATGTCCATAAATACTGATAGTTTAACTTCTTCCTTTCCTGTCTTTATTGCTTTAATTTCTTTCTCGTGACTAATTGCTGTGGTTAACATTTCCAAGACTCTATTGAACGGGAGTGGTGATAGTAGACATCCTTTTCTTTTTCCTGATTTTAGTGTGCAGGTTTTCACTTTTTGACCACTTAGTATGATGTTGGCTGTTGGTTTTTC
>NW_022911764.1:0-220 GCF_012274545.1 Fukomys damarensis | reverse complement strand
GCATTTAAAGTACCTAGAAACTACACGTAACTAGTGGTGTCAGAGAGGGATAATGCAAAAACAACATTTTCAGCATTTTTTCTGAAAAAGGTCTCAATTGCAAGCACTGTTATGAATTCCTACAGTACACAAAAAACTCCCAGCAATAGAAAATCACCAAGGAATCAAATAGAAAGAAATGTAAGTAAATAATAATACACAAACCACCGCACAAAAGAAG
>NW_022911763.1:0-373 GCF_012274545.1 Fukomys damarensis | reverse complement strand
TTTACCGTTTCCCACAATAACATCTACTACGTCAGGATCCTGACATTGATGCAATCCACTAAAATTTAGATTTCCCCGTTTTAGTTATGCTCATTTATCTATACTTTTTTCACATGTGTAGGTTCATGTATCTACCACTGGAGCCAGATTCTAAAAGGTTCCATCCCATAAAAATGTTACATAAATAGAATGATACAGTATATAAACTTTGGAGTCCTGAGTTTACCAACATAATAGATTGGACATTTTTATTTTGCAGGTGCAAGGCAGCATTTTTCTACATCATTGATGTACCAATAATTTGTCCTTTTTTATTTCTGAGTAGCATTCCATGGTACGTATGTACCAGAGTGTGTGCAAGCATGCACCCACC
>NW_022911762.1:0-244 GCF_012274545.1 Fukomys damarensis | reverse complement strand
TTGGTAAATGTGTATTTGGTCCAGAGTTTTGTGAGTCTCTAAGTACCTAGTAATCCATATAATTTTGATTCTTTGAGCAAGCAAGTTAACTTTCGGGTAGTAATCTACCTTTGCTCAACTTCATTATTCAGTGGTACCAACTGATCTTCTTTGTACATGGTGAGTATTAATTGAGTCTTTACTGCAGATGTGAGAGATTCCATAAATGAAAAATAAGAAAGAGGAATGTGCCATGATGGCAAAA
>NW_022911761.1:0-223 GCF_012274545.1 Fukomys damarensis | reverse complement strand
GAACAGTGAGTGACACGCAGCATCGTGACACAGGACGCTGGAGAACCTGCCTGTAATGTTCTCCAGTCTGGGGCTCCGCCCTACCCTGGGCCTGTCGATCCTCACACAGCTTCTCAGCCTTTTATTCTTCTTAGTTGTAGTAAAACAGATGTGCTGGATACAGTTGAAAAGTATGGTGAATGTTTATATTTCAAACACATAGTAAAAGATCAATATACTCCCC
>NW_022911760.1:0-228 GCF_012274545.1 Fukomys damarensis | reverse complement strand
GGCCCTGACTAGCAGCAAAACTGAGCATCGCCCCAGTCTTTTTCCTTCAGAAACAGATGCATTCATTTACTGTTTGCTAGAATTATTTCTGGGAGGCCTCATGGTGTAAAGGCTTCGATCATACTCTGGAGCTGAGAAGCCAAGTAGCAAGCACTGAGGGAAACTGGGCAAGATCAACTATTTCTCAAAGGCTCAGATTCCCCTTGAACACTTGTGGGATTAAAAAGC
>NW_022911759.1:0-257 GCF_012274545.1 Fukomys damarensis | reverse complement strand
TATTCATAATGTATCTCACATTATATATATAATTTTGAACAATTTCTTCCTATTTTACTATTTTTTATCTTTATTTTCACTTTCAGTTTCTAACACCAGATAGATAATGCAATATTTACACATATGTATATATTCTTAAGATGCATCCATTAACCTATAAATGTCTCATTTATTCTTCTTTATGGCTGAATAGTACTCCATTATATTTTTAAAAACATGTCTTTTTTATCTATTCATCAGTTGATGGGTTGTTTCCA
>NW_022911758.1:0-205 GCF_012274545.1 Fukomys damarensis | reverse complement strand
AAAATTGAAGTGGATTAAAGAGCAGAAACACTGAACTTGTTGGAAGATAAGCTCGGTAGAACTATTAAAGACATTGGCATAAGAAAAGGCTTTATGAACAAATCCTCAGTAGTGTGGTTAATTGGCACAATGAATCAACAATTGGCATCTCATTTTTTTAAAAAGCTTCTGCACTGGAAGAGAAACCACCAACAGAGATAAGAAA
>NW_022911757.1:0-2780 GCF_012274545.1 Fukomys damarensis | reverse complement strand
CAGATCCGGTTTCCGCCAGGTGGTCGGCATTGTCACGCAGATTCCACTGGAGTGGTCGTGGCATTTAATATTTTTTGAATTATGTATATTTTGCCATCTCATGATGGTCTGTGCAGATGACTATGTTTTATTAATCAACTGAACCTAGAGCTCTGAAGTGAAAGAAAAATACTCAGTATGCCTATTCACGGAGGAGGCTGGTATTGCTTCTGTTTACTCTGATCCTTTAATGAGAACAAACCCGATGGTTGGGGTCGGCATCAGCTACTTCGGCTGCAGGAGGGTTATCTGTGTTAAACATGGTCCAGCACTATCTCAGCTGTTTGCTCTGGCTTGAAATGGGGGACATTGAAAAAAAAAAAAAAAGCCCTGCATGGTGGCATGCTCCTTGTAATCCTAGCACTTGGGAGGCTGAGGCAGGAGGATTGCCACAAATTTGAGGCCAGCTTGGGCTACATAGTGAGTTCAAGGCCAGCCTGCACTACAAAGTGAGACCCTGTCTTGAAAAATGAAAAGAAAGAAATGCAAATAAAGCTATATGGTGAGTTCAAGCCCAGCCTGAGCTCAATAGAGAAACCTATGTAGCTAAAGTGTTGGTGCTCACAATCTGTGAATTAAGCTAGGGATTTTGCGGGCTGATGTGTATTTTGCCTTGTGTGTCTGGTTGGTATATGGAGATTCCGCTTGCTCCCGGCCTCGGCTGAGGACCTGACTCTTCAGAACAATGTAGTAGAGGTTAAAACCCCACTTTGGGAGAAAAAAGATCAGGTTCCCTATTAACTTACACTCTGTTCTTACAAGAATGCTTTGTTCCTCTTTCACCAGCCATGGCACCTACCATCTCTGGGCCTCGAGTCCCTCACCCCTTCCTCTGATTGCTTGTGTGTACTTCATAAACTGTGGCAGGCTTGGAGAGTCTTTGTCTTTGCCCTACCTGCGACACTGAGCTCCCAGTCTCCCATTTATCTGCAGTATTGTCTTTGTATTTTATCCTTCACTGTACCTGTCAAGCAGGCAGCTGTGAGGCTGGGTTGGTCCCCAGTACTAAAGATTCCCTTCCACAAGAAGAAGGGTCTGGGCCCAGCCTGGTGGCGCTCACCTGTACTCACAGCACTCAGGAAGCTGAGGCAGGAGGATTGACATGAGTTCAAGGCCACCCTGGGCTACATACCAAGTTTAAGGCCAGCCTGAACTACATAGTGAGACCCTGCCCCAATAAAGAAGAAGGAGAAGGAGAAGGGTAGTTTAGTCTTCCTGGAGGAATTTCTTTGCCTTCTACTTGAGGTTGCCTAAAATCTTTCATACAATACATTGTTTAAAAAGTTGTTAAAAAAAAAAAGTCAAGTTAACATCTGCATGGTTGGAATGAGTCCTTCAAGATTCATGTATTAGCCAGGTGTGGATCTGAATGCCTATAATCCCAGCACTTAGGAGGCTGGAGCAGGAGGATTCCTAGGAGTTCAAGGCCAGGATACTTAACAAAACCCCTGTCTCGAATGAAACAAAACAAGCCTAATTGTCAGTGCAGGAGTGTTGGAGAGGGGCCTGCTGGAGGTCATGAGTCATGCAGACCTCCTCCTCATAGACAGGTTAAACATTAGCACTGGGCATGTCATAAACTCCTAATTCTGCCCCTTCATCTGTCAGACACAGTGCCTGATGGTACCTTCTACAGGGCTCCCTCCAGGGTTACTGTGAAAGGAACATGCGTCTTGTATGTCTTTTGCTTCACCATCGTGCGTATTCAGATGTATTGTTTGTTTGTAGGTGACAAGGAAGTGAGCAACGTCATCTACCCTGATCATGAACTGTTACAAAGATCCTGGGCCAGGACAAGGACACGAGTGGCCACTTAAGTGTATCCTAGGCAGGGACAGGTCTGGAACTGTACGTGTGCAATGAAGGGCGTGCATATGAGGGTGTGTGGTGCTGGGGAGGGCAGCAGCCAAGGGATGAACCACAGTGAACGTCTCTCCAACATTTCTCCTTTCTGGAGAGAGCACCCCTGGATTTTGGTGTGACTGTTTTTGTTTGTGCCGGGAATCGAACCTAAGGCCCGTAACATCGACCTGCCTCCTCTGCACTCTCTGTCTTTTTCAGGTGGCAGAATCTAGAGTGTGTGATGCTGGGATTGAGGGCGTGTGGTTGCTAAATCAGTCCACTGACTGGTTTGGCTCCGACCTAATCCCTGGTGGTGCAGCAAGATGAAAGGGGCAGGAAGACAATAAGGTCACTTGTTGCTTTGCTACGTGAGCTGTTTCTCCTCTGTGACACCCCTCTGCTATGTGCCACCCTGTGTTGGAGCCAACCAACTACGGACCGAAACCTCTTCAAACTGTGAGCTAAATAAACCTTTCCCCTTTAACTTTGGGTGTCAGCAATGATGGAAAAGAAAAGTACACGACAGCAAGTGTAGGGCTGGAGGCAGAGAGCTTGTCTAGCAAGGGTCCCAGCCCCAGTGCTGGGAAAAAATAAATCCTGATAATTCCATGGGCAAAGAAGGGCATAATTCATTCCTTCTTTCCTCCTTTTTCCCCTAGAGGAATAACAGTTTTACAACCATTGCCACTAGTTCATTCTCAGCATATACTGTGCAGACGGGGGACAATTCTGGGACTTGTCTGTCATTTATGAGGGCGGGGATCAATTTACTTTATTATATTAAAGGGTGTGGGTCCACTGTTTTATACTTTGAAACTTTTCCAAAATGGGACGTGGGTTATTTTTATAAGAAAACAGGGCAATCTTATTATTTTTTTTATTATATTATGTTATTATTT
>NW_022911756.1:0-778 GCF_012274545.1 Fukomys damarensis | reverse complement strand
TGAGTTAAGATTTTGTTCACTTGACCTGGAACTTCTCTGCTTGTACAGATCAAGTAAGAATTTTTTTTGAGTATACTCAAAAGGAACTATTTGAGTTTCCTAATGTCTACAGCTGAAATCTGGGCAATATGTGTGGGAATGGATGTTGAGAGGAGGTGGTAATGGTGAGAGGAACACAAAGTTGGATCATTGCAAGTTTGTTTCTTTGGACTCACTAAAGAGTTCTTTCATATTTAATTCTGCATCTTGGGGAGTTACAAAGTAAAGATGGATCAAGAAATGGCCCACTGCTGTCATCTGGATACCGTTTAACTAGTGAGGCAGTGTTGAGCGTGATGGGATTTTGGGAGGCAGGGGCTAATAGAAGATAATTAGATCCTTTACGGGGTTCCATCATCATGAATGTGTTGACACTGGTATCTCAGTGGGGGCTGGGTTTTGAAGGAATTAGTTCCCTTGAGAATGAGTTGCTATAACAGATCTGCAATTTCCCGTGAATCTCCTTTGTTTTCTGTCTTCCCTGTTGACCCTGTCATTGTGACTCTACCTACCAGGAAACCCTGCCAGAGTAAAGCAGATATGAGGATCATGCATTGAATCACCAGAACTTTGACATAAACAAACTCTTTTCTTTATGAGATCGACATTTTGACACCCATTAGAGGAAGCTGGAAATACCAGCTTATCTTGAGTTATTGGAGAGAAAATTCAAAGCATAAAGGAAAATTGGATGGTTAGAATCGATTTGACATTTAAGGTCTGTGCATCCACACAATCT
>NW_022911755.1:0-212 GCF_012274545.1 Fukomys damarensis | reverse complement strand
AGCTCAGCTGTCATGGCTGTGATCCTGTGAGGGGCAGGGCTGAAACCTAGGAAGCCTCTGGACGACTAGACTAGCCGTGGGGGTTGGAGGTGTGAACAATGGGCTCAGACCCTTCCTCCTTGGTCTTAGCCACACCAGGGCCTCCCTCTCCCCTCTCCAAAAAGTGGACAGTAACCGCTGACAGGGCAGGAGGCGCGGGGGGGGGGCGGGGG
>NW_022911754.1:0-266 GCF_012274545.1 Fukomys damarensis | reverse complement strand
CTTTCTCAATCATCACTTTTTCCCTAGACGGTGGCAACAGCCTCCTAACTGCTCCCCCAGCTTCTTCTTTGGTACATCTTGAGACAACTCTCATCCCTAAAGTCAGTTTCCCTAGGAAAGACAGGTTACATCAAGTCAGTCCTCCAAAGAGTCTTTACCAGCACCTCAAGTGACTCCGTGCAAAAGCCAAGACTTTGAGCCGATGAGGTCAGACATGATCTCAACCTTGAGTACACAGCTCCTCTCCTCTGACAAAAGCTCCTACA
>NW_022911753.1:0-222 GCF_012274545.1 Fukomys damarensis | reverse complement strand
CAACCACCAGGCCCCTGTTACAGGTATAATCAGGAAGGCCACTGGACAAAGGACTGTCCTAATACCAAGGTGCCAACTAAGCCCTGTTCCAAATGTCACCAGAGGGGACATTGGAGTATAGACTGTCCCTTGGCGTCCAACCGTCATTCGATCATCAGCCCCACAGCTCCCCAACCTGAGGACCTGATAGGTCTAGCGACAACTGAGGGACTATGAAGAGGC
>NW_022911752.1:0-634 GCF_012274545.1 Fukomys damarensis | reverse complement strand
CAAAGCCTCAAAACTATAATTTTTTAACATAGAAAAAGGCTCCAGTTATGTAATTAGTTTCATCATATCAAGACTTTATTAAAATTGCAGTGATAACTTCAGAAACAGACTAAGCCAGGCAACACTGATACTATGCATGGTACCATTACTCCTCTGGTTTAGCATCAACCCATTTTTCCTCTGCTACCCCAGTGAGTATCCATGTCACCAGTAACGCCCTAGGATCACTTACTGGAAGAAGATCTTTTGCTAATGTATGGCAGACTTGTTCTAATCAAGAGTATGCCTCGATGAAAAGCTGTTGTCCTCAACCTTAAAATGAGAAAATAGGAAAAAAAAGCCAGAAAGACAAATTAGTAAACCACACTGACTTTCAGACAGTCCTGATGGCAGTGTAAGATGAAGAGAAATTAAACAACTAGGGGAGTCATACGTTCTTGGCTTTTTGTTTAATAATTATGGAAATGACTGCATCATCAAAGAAAAGAGTGACTGGATAATTAATGCAAAACAACATAGAATGACTTTGGAATGCACTATTGGCATCGATGTACTGCACCCATTTTACCAATCTGTAAAGTTGAAGGAGCAGCCTTAGAATGTAGAGGAATAAATGCACTCCCAAGAGCCATAT
>NW_022911751.1:0-408 GCF_012274545.1 Fukomys damarensis | reverse complement strand
TTCTGTGATGTCTTTCCACTAAGTCCCCATTGAATTCATAGGAAACCAAAAGTCCCTATGAACCAAAAGTCCCACAGAATTCTCTGCAACTGGATCTGGTGCGGATCTAACTTACAGCGGTGATGGACAATCTCCAGCTGATGGTTCATTCATTGCAGTTTATCAGCTATGCCTGGTTAAGCCAGCTGTAGGAAAATACAGCATTCAATTCAGCTAGTCCTAGGCACAAGCTGCTGAATGTGAAAGGACTTCCACAGTCCCTCCTCCTGCTGTTCATTCATCCTGGCAAAGGAACTTTTATAGGATAGACAAATTATCTGATTTTTAGGAATACACTACTATCTTCAATTGGAAGCTAATTTCACATATCTTTCTAAGAGTCAATTCGGACTCTTAGTTGTAGAATCA
>NW_022911750.1:0-710 GCF_012274545.1 Fukomys damarensis | reverse complement strand
CAGCACGGAGAGAGGCCAAGGGAAGAAGAGACGGAGTAGGAGGCGCCCCAGAGAGTATAGGACTCACTCGGTCACATCTGAGGCAGAAACTCAATTCAGTGACTCTATTTCACACTGAACATGCTTTTCACGAATCAGTTTTGAAGGCGAGCAAAGACTCCAGACTCGAGAGTCAACAATGCCACACACACAAAAAAAGGAACAGAAAACATAATAAAAAGAAAATTGAGTGAAATTGAATCATAAATAGCAAGGGGAAAAGTCTTAAAAATCTCACTAAGCAGAATGTCCAGTAAAACACAAACTAAAAGATGTCATTTAAATAATAAACATGCCTAAGAACACATATCAAAATTAGCAAATAAGAATTTGAGAAGACGGTATTTTGACACAGTGTTAACATGAATGCCTTCCAGAAGCCACCTAAGGTACCTTAGTTGAAATTGCTACACGTAAGACCTCAGAACCTTCCTAAGGTCCGTGGCATTGCCCCAGACATCGCAATAACAGGAAGAGTCTCAGGTCACTAGTGCCCGGGGCACACGGAACACGTG
Source organism: Fukomys damarensis (assembly GCF_012274545.1). Classification (NCBI taxonomy): domain Eukaryota; kingdom Metazoa; phylum Chordata; class Mammalia; order Rodentia; family Bathyergidae; genus Fukomys; species Fukomys damarensis. The sequence goes on along the minus strand of NW_022911750.1, from coordinate 156 downwards.
GACTTAGGAACCCGCCGCCCGGCACAGTCTCCTGACTGACTCTCAGCAGGACCAGCTGAGGAAGGGCACGGTCTCAGGGGTGCATGAGCACCGACTTTTAAGCACAGTCAGTGCTGGTGGCCAGAGAGACTTGCAGGAGCTGAAGTGGCCCTGTGA
>NW_022911749.1:0-1035 GCF_012274545.1 Fukomys damarensis | reverse complement strand
AAATAGTTTGTAAGTATTTTGAAAGGAAATTATAATGTTTATTTGGGGAGGTCTTGAAAATGTATTTTTTATGTTGTACACTTTTATACAATTTAAGAATAAAGTATATAGCATAGTAGCAGCTATTGGCATACTATTATAAATGCATGAAATGCTCTCTGGCATAAGAATAGTAACATGGAAAGAAAACTATCCTGGGTGTAGAATCATTTATTTTATTTTTATATTTTAAAATTTTTTTCCTGGTAACAGGATCAAACTCAGGTCCTTGTGCTTCATGGGGAGGTGAGGTACCACTGAGCTACATCCCTTGGTCAGAATCATTTAATTATAGAATAAATATTCAGAGTAATCATAAGTGATAGACAATGTGTATTCTTTATTGTTTCAATATGGTCTTGGCTAGAATATACTTATGAATGTCACTGTTTTTGAATAAAAAGAAAGTAATTCTAAAACTATGCTGTGAAGTATTATAGTTTGTCTATGAATAAAAAATGAAATATGAGTTATAAGTTTAGAGATATAGAATGACAACTTTTATGAGTTGATTAAATTTTATTTTTTTCTCTATAGCAACATCAGTAATTATTGAACAAATCTCAATAAAGAGAATCCTCAATCTGTGCCTTATTATCATTTATTCTTTTTTTATTCTCATTGAGTTTATTGGTACTTTTTAGGTATACAGTACAGTTACATTCATCATTGGGATCTTGTGCCTTTACATCACAGGTCTTGGTTCTCATTTTTTCCCCTTACCCCTGGCCTCCCTTCACCCCTTCCACCCTTCCCTATTTGCAAAGACTTTGTTTCCATTCTTTCGTTTTCATCAATTATTCTTTATATTCATCATCTACAAATTTAGTCAGACAAACTAATGCTCTTGTAAAGAGACCAAAATAAAGAAAAAAGAAAAAAGAAAAAAAATCTTTCAAACCAACCTGACTTTCCACTTAATATTCCACAGAACTCTACTGTAATTCAGGAAGAGGTACTATTATGATTGGTAAAAAGGTTGAATTTTACAGTACT
>NW_022911748.1:0-252 GCF_012274545.1 Fukomys damarensis | reverse complement strand
CAGATTTGCCTTTGTGCATGAATGCACACAAAGCCCAAGGAGAGACTAAAGCAGCAGCCAGAGCAAGCTTTCAAGAAGCTTGTTTAGAAGCCTGGATCCCAGGCAAGCAGCTCATCATGAAATGATCTCTGTCAGTTCTTTTATGCTTCTCTTCTTGTTCAGCACTGTTTCCTTTCTGTTTTCTTTCTCTGCTCCACATGACCTGGTTCCTCTCAAGTCCATGAGCTAACTACTCCTATGCCCACTGCAGCT
>NW_022911747.1:0-881 GCF_012274545.1 Fukomys damarensis | reverse complement strand
ATTATTGTTTAAGGATTAATGAGAAAAAAGCAAGGCATGTCAGGATATATGCAATTTTTTTCAAAATATTTTGACCCACAGCTGGTTGAATCCAAAGGTGCAGAACCCACAGATTGGAAGACCCAACTACATTTCTATGGAAGTTAAGTGTTTCACATTCAAACAGGGCACAATTCAGTCCATCACAGAGGGGACACAGAGTTGGAAAGATAGCACAGCCCATCTCTGTCAGATAGAACTGAAAACATAATTTGCAGGGCCCAGTGCAAAACAAAAATGGGAAGTCCTTGCTCAAAAGCTATAAATTTGTTTTGGTCTGCTGTGTCTCAATAAAAATGGAAATAAAATGACAGAGTCAGCAAGAGTATTAAGCCATGTCAGACCTTTCAACTAAGAACCAGACTGTTTCCTGGAGTTGTGAGAAACCATGGAAGGTTTTTATGCTGGGCATTGAGCAGAGATGAAGAGTGGCTGTTCAAGGATGGATGGATGGGAAAATGCAGGGTCACCACAGGCCACACACCCACTCTTCTCCAAGGTGTGTCTTGCAGTGTTGGTTCCCTTCCCTTCATTACACCAATATGAAACTAATTAGGCCTTCCTGGTTCACCTCTCACCTGTGCCTTTGCTTCTAGGACCTTTCCTCTCTGGCTTTTATAACAAGGTCACCCTGAGTATTTTCTTCCCTTCCTATCCTCATCTTCCTCTTCCTCTTTCTCCTCCTTCCCCTCCTCTCTTTGTTCTGACATAGAGCATTGAACCCAGGACTTTCACAATGAGTTCTACCTCTGCTTCTTTATAATTTTTATTTTGGGGCCAGATCTTGCTAAGTTACTAAGATGCCCACCCTATGCTCCATTTTACAATCCTTCTCCCTCATC
>NW_022911746.1:0-215 GCF_012274545.1 Fukomys damarensis | reverse complement strand
TTTATTAATGCACTTTTGGTATATATAATGATCACATTTGTTGTAGGAGATTTGTGCCTGTACATGATATAGCTTCATTCTTCATTTTTCCCCACTTCCCTCCCCTCCCTGCAACCCCTCTTTCCCTCCTTGTTTACAAAGCATTGTTTCCATTTTTCCTTATATTCTCTTTTTAAAATCATTTCTCTTCCTCCCCACCCTTCCTTGTTCCTCTT
>NW_022911745.1:0-279 GCF_012274545.1 Fukomys damarensis | reverse complement strand
GCAACATTTTAGCTATAGGTCCAAAATATATTCACAGTGCTTTAAAAGTCAAGCTTTTTTTTTTTGATACCAGGGATTGAACTCGGGTCCTTGTGCTTTTGAAAGTTTTCTTTTTTTAAAAAAAATTATCCATTCAAACTCATCTGTTCTATAATTTCAGAGTAGTAAGAGGTGACCTTAGTTCAGACCCACGGAAAGGTCAGGAAAAGGAATTCGGAGGAGGTGATGTCACAAACGCAGGGAGAGTGGAGGTGCTCACTCGTGGGGAGGTCCTGGGGA
>NW_022911744.1:0-323 GCF_012274545.1 Fukomys damarensis | reverse complement strand
TCTGTGGTGGTGTTCTTGCTGTTGGCTTCTTCCCACTGCGGCATTCCATCGACTCTCAGACTAGCAGAACCATCTGGGTACACTGCAGACGTGCCCACGAGTACAAAACCCTCAGGACAGCAGCAGGTCAGAGGCAAGGTCTTCCCACATAATTCTTTTCCTCCTGCCACGTCTGTAACTCCAATCAAGGAAAGGGTACAAGGATCTTTCCTCGAGCATTCTGTGAACATCTTTTTGTTCAAACAAACCAAATTAAACGAAGATGTCCCATAGAGCAGGCCTCCCAGAGAAGCCTTTACCAGGGAAAGACTGTGAGAAGTAGA
>NW_022911743.1:0-493 GCF_012274545.1 Fukomys damarensis | reverse complement strand
GGCCCTGGGTACCAGATAACTTACAAGGGAATGCAGCAATTCGCCCAGTATAATTCATGAGAGATGGCACATGACCAGTGAGAGGGATTAGGTGAACCTGGGGCCCATGGTGTGTCTACATGGTAAAGAGCTGTGGACGTGGATATAGAAAGTCATTCTCTCAGTGGGCCCTTGCAAGTATCTCCAATTTGCATGATGTCTGTAACAGCAATATTAGGGTCACAGTCTGGAAAGATGCCGGGTAAGTGAGCCTATCTGGGGAAACAACAAATACGATGCCTTAGAGACTATACCTTACTGTCCACGCAGCTTCAATGATGTCCACTGATGATTGATCATGGTCTCTTTCCTAAGACCCCTTTGGCCAAAGGTGGCCACGGCAGAGATGAAGATGAACCTCAAATAGCTAGAGTCCTGTGAGACTTGTGCAGTGAGTCAGAGGCTCTGGTCTGATGGAAGACATTTTCCAATCTGCTGTCTCTTTCACTGAATC
>NW_022911742.1:0-218 GCF_012274545.1 Fukomys damarensis | reverse complement strand
ATCTCAAAACATTTACCTTTCATGGTCATTATGACTCTTGGGGAAGAGCCAGAAGGCACACGGAGACAGACTAGTGAGTAAGTTGAATGAGGACGCGCTGCAATATTTTTATGAGCCTGCTTTTCTATCAGACGGCATCTGGCAGTAGCACTCATCAGTTTTAATCCAAACTCATAGACACTCAGGAAAGAGGACTCCCAGAACTGCTGCAAAAAGTG
>NW_022911741.1:0-238 GCF_012274545.1 Fukomys damarensis | reverse complement strand
GCCAATTAGCATAGGAGGCCTTGGGAAGACACCTAGATGTAAACCCTAATGGGGGCCTTGAAATGGAACATGCTTCCCTAGAAAGTATATTGCTTTCACCTAGGTTGTATACTTATTTAGGGTACTATGGGCCAGATTGATAATAATACCCAGAAGTTTTAAGAAGCTGTCCCTGGTTCACTCCATTTTTGTTTCCTGCTGGCTGGTCATCAATCAGCTCAGGCATCACTTTCCTTGA
>NW_022911740.1:0-446 GCF_012274545.1 Fukomys damarensis | reverse complement strand
AGATGAAAGATCCAGGAGCATGGGGAAGTTTTAGTGTCACTGTGACCTAGTGAATACAGAATGAGCAGCAGTACAGCAGGGTCACTCTTGGGAGGCTGGGGCAGGAGGATTGCAGCCAGTTCAAGGCCAGCCTGAGCTACATAGTTCAGTACCAGCCCTGACTACATCCACAGCGAGACCTTGTCAAAAGACAGAGCAGGGCCAGAGGGGGAAGTTGGGAGGGGAAGAGAGAGAAGTGGCACTTTGATTTTAGTTTCACGAAGCTTTTGTTCACCTACAACCTTATATTTTTAGCAGCTCTTCATGTAAGGCTGTTGTGAGGATTAGTTGCTCTAATGGAAAAACATCTGGCTCAGAGAAGAGGGGTGCTCAACAAATATAGCTCCTTTTAATTTTAAATATTGACTGATAGATTTGATGCATATTATTTTATTTTATATATATAT
>NW_022911739.1:0-202 GCF_012274545.1 Fukomys damarensis | reverse complement strand
AATGAAGATCTTTTTAGTTTGCTGCAAAGGTCTACAATAGTGATAGCGAAACTTTTAGAAACGGAGTAACCAGACTGCAGCCCAAAACCCATTTATTTATCGCAAAGCGCCAACACTGCAATTAAACCTGAACACTGAAGTTTTAGTTTAGAAAAAAACGGCTCACACATTAACCTCTTTTGTCTTGGAAGAAAAACACAAT
>NW_022911738.1:0-1214 GCF_012274545.1 Fukomys damarensis | reverse complement strand
AGTGCTTGTGGAGAGGACAAATGGTGAGGAACAACAGGTTGTCCCATGTGGCTGATGGGACTTATATTTTCAAAGGGCATCGGGTAGCCAAGTGCAAGCAAGCAGCAGGGCCTCAGATTTGTCAGCCACAGGAAATTAATTCTCTCAACAAAACCAATTTAGCTTTGAAATAGAGCCTTTCCTAACCAAGGCTCCTCAGGAAAACCTGAAACTTTGGTCGTAGGTTTTAGTCAACCCAATGAGAATACTGGGCAATGTCACGTCTAGACTTTTGACCATAGAAACTGAACTAATAATTGTCCTAAGGCACTAAGTTATCCTAATTTTTAAGTCAGCAATGGAAAGCTAATTAAAAATAATGTGTTTCACACATGTGTGTTATATTTTCGCTATTGTCTTCATTTTTATTTATTTCACTCTCCCTTCCTACTACTTCTATAAGCAAATTTAATTTTTTTCAGTCTATTTTATAAACATGCTTGTTTTCCATTACATTTATTTATGAAGATGCTGAGTGATTTCTGCCTTTCCCTTATCGAATAGCATGGTGAAACAGCACAAGCTCCTATCTCAATACCACCTCCATTCACCTGTAGATGTAGCTAAGTTTCTGCTCTGCTGATCAACTTTCCAGAGCAATCTAATTTTCTGCTTTGATGGATGAGTTATTCAAACACATTCCTTCATATAAGGTTAAGAAAACAGAATTCCTGATGAGCATAATCCAAAATTCAGCTGTCACCTAAGAGGGAGAGGAAGTAACTACAAGTTTAAAGTATGTTCATTTCTTTCTATCACCATTGTACTAATTTTTATAAAGTGATAATGAAACAAATAAAATTATTGCATATGTGTCTCTTTATATCCTGTGGTAAAACATACTCGAAATAGTTGACACCACAGTTTTTTTAAGCCTTTGGTCATTAAATATCAAGTATTCTCAAGAGCTTTATGTTAATATTTGAACTTTGAAAAATAGCATATAAGCAATAGGTATAATATATAATGTATAATTTAAAAATATATTTTGGTACATAGATAGTTCCAGGATAAGAAAATGAACACAATTATCCCTAAAATATGGGGCATAAATTAATTTTCAAAACAAAGAATAATAATAATGGCAAAAATGTGCCACAAAGAAGATGGCCCAACACTGCTATAATAAAATTCTATGAAAAAGAGAATAAGATAAGACTATAAGAGCGAGAAGC
>NW_022911737.1:0-1380 GCF_012274545.1 Fukomys damarensis | reverse complement strand
TTTTTGCAGTTTAACCTGCAGTTTTCCCAGGGAAACTGCTTCTTTCGCCAGTTAGCCCTTGGATACCAAAACCGGTAATTTTCTGAATGTGAAGTGCTCCACAGAGAAAGGTGCTGCAACTCTGTGACTCTACTAGTGAAGTCCACATCTTATATGAAGTGCAACTGTATTTCTTTTTGTTTGTACGTCTCTGCGTGGCAGAGATTGAAACACTGCTGTGAGGCACTTGTACCAGAAAAGCCCTTAAGGCCTAAGAGAGTGCCTAGCGGCTCTTAGTGCACAGAAACCTCCAGAGCTCTGTAAACTTTAAGATAGGTTCAATTCTAGGTTAGTATACTAACGCACTCTGCAGAGTGATTCTGCAACTTAAAGTGCAGCTTTCCCGTGGGAAAAGCTTCTTTCACTGCTTAGCTCTTGAAACAAAAGCTGTGAGTTTCCTGAATGTGAAGTACTCCACAGAGAAAAGTCCTACAACTCTGTGAGTTTACCAGTGAAGTCAACATCTTATAAAGAGTAAAACTTACTGCTTTTTTGTTTTTACGTCTCTGCCTTGTAGAGATTGAAACGCTGTTGTGAGGCCCTTGTACCAGAAAAGCCCTTAAGGCCAAGAGAGTGCCTACCAGGTCTGAGTGCACACAAGCCTCCAGAGCTATGTTTACTTATAGATAGATTCAGTTTGAGGTTAGAACACAAATGCACTCTGCATAGTGCTTCTACAGTTTAAACTGCAGTTTTCCCCGTGAAACATCTTCTTTTGCCACTTAGCCCTTTGAAACCAAAGCGGTTAGTTTCCTGAATGTGAAGTACTGCACATAGAAAGGTGCTGCAACTCTGTCAGTTTACCAGGGAAGTGCAGATCTTATGTGCAGTACAACTGTGTTTCTGTTTTTTTTGTAGGTCTCTGCCTGGCAGAGATTGAAACACTGTTGTGAGGCCCTTGTACCAGAAAAGCCCTTAAGGCCAAGAGAGTGCCTACCAGCAGCTCTGAGAGCACACAAGCCTCAAGAACTATGTTCACTTGGAGAGAGATTCAGTGTGAGGTTAGAACACAAATGCACTCTGCATAGTGCTTCTACAGTTTAAACTGCAGTTTTCCCAGTGAAACTTCTTCTTTCGCCGCTTACCTCTTTGAAACCGAAGAGGATAGTTTCCTGAATGGGAAGTACTCCACATAGAAAGGTGCTGCAGCTCTGTCTGTTTAGCAGTGAAGTCCAGATCTTATATGCAGTACAACTGTATTTCTTTTTTTCTTGTAGGTCTCTGCCTGGTACAGTTTGAAACACTGTTATGAGGCAATTGTACAGGAAAAGCTCTTATGGTCTAAGAGATTGCCTAGCTGGTCTGAGTGCACACAAGCCTTCAGAAATCTGTATATGCGAG
>NW_022911736.1:0-289 GCF_012274545.1 Fukomys damarensis | reverse complement strand
TCACAGTGCAAAGCAAGACTACAGCTGTGGATCAGATACACATAAGATGACACTTCTAAGGGCCGCAAAATGGAGAGAGTTCTAAAGTGGAGGAAGATTCAAAGAAGACTCCTTCCGAGGGAGGGACAGAGGGCGTTTTATAGAAAAGGCCTCATCAGGATTCAGCTTTCAAAGACAGGTAAGATCGGATTTGCAGAGTGGGAGGAACCCTAATACAGGACACAGCGAAGGAGTGACTTTCCAAAAGTGTGTAGAGAAATTGAAAGTAAAGCCTCTTGCCTAAAATGAT
>NW_022911735.1:0-252 GCF_012274545.1 Fukomys damarensis | reverse complement strand
TTTTTTTTTTTTTTTTTTTTTTTGCCCAAGCTTGGAGTTTCCTGCTTTTTCTGTCCCCTTCCTCATGAGGAAAATGAAAGGTATCTTCAAAAGCAAAACTCAATTATAGATCTAAACTAGATCACTGTGTGGAAAGAATCCATGGGATTATTCTATCCTTCCCTTCTTAAGTCTCTTCAGGCTGCCAGAACAAAACATTACAGAGTGGGTGGATCCTAAACAACAGAAATCTCTTGCTCACAGTGCTGGAGT
>NW_022911734.1:0-482 GCF_012274545.1 Fukomys damarensis | reverse complement strand
TGTGTGCACTCAGAGCTGCTAGGCAGTGTCTTAGGACTGAAGGGCTTCTGTGCTAAAAGTGCCTCACAACAGTGTTTCAATCTCTACCAGGCAGGGACCTACACACAAAAAGGAATATATTTGTACTCCACATAAGAGGTGGACTTCACTGGGAAACTCACAGAGTTGCAGCACCTTCCTCTGTGTAGTACTTCACATGCATGAAACTGACCACTTTCGCATTAAACGGCTAAGAGGCGAGAGAAGATGTTTCCCGGGGAAAACTGCACTTTAAACCTCAGAAGCCCTCTGCAAATTCAGTTTGTGTTCTAACGTCAAACTGAACCTATCACCAAGCATACAGAGTTCTGGAGGCTTGTGTGCACCCACAGCTGCTCGGCACTCTCTTAGGCCTGTAAGGTTTCTCTGTTAAAAGTGCCTCACAACAGTGTTTCACTCTCTGCTAGGCAGAGACCTACAAACCAAACGGAATACAGTTGTGC
>NW_022911733.1:0-14625 GCF_012274545.1 Fukomys damarensis | reverse complement strand
TTTTTTTTTTTTTTTTTTTTTTTTTTGGTACCAGGGATCAAACTCAGATCCTTGCACTTGTGAGTTAGGCAGCAGAACCACTGAGCTAAATCCCCAGCCCTTCTCGTTATTAATCGCTGTCAATTCATCCAGCCATCCAGTGATATTTACCGAGCAACTCCCATGTTCTAGCAGAAAGGTGCTGACTGGGTTAGGTGCCGTGGGAGAAACGCAAGGGGCAGTCACTGCTCATGATTTTGTTAGTATGCGTGACACTCGTCTGTGAGCACACGAACTAGCATGCAAGGGACAGTCTCAGGCGGGGGACCCAGCAGGACGAGCTGTCGTGGAAGACTGGGGAAGTGGTCTTGAAGTGAGGCTGAATTGGAAGCCAGCAGAGCTGAGTGGGCACAGTGACAGCTGTTGGCCTGAGGGAATGGCAGAGTGACTGCAGGTATTTCCTCTAGCCTCCAGGCGAGAAGGAAACTCAGCCCTGTAGACCCCTTCCCTCCCATGTTCTTCCAGTGTAGAGGCTGGGTGGGTCTGGCTCAGGCCAGGAGGAGCAGTTGCTGCTGCTTCTCACCTCTCTGTCCCTGCCACTCCTCCTCCCGCCCTTTCTGTCTGTTAGGTTTTTAGCATCATTTCAGTGCAGAGCAATCTCACCCCTACTCCTGTGCCTTTGTGCTGGAGGGGCCGGGTCATTTGTCACTGAGAATGTCGCCGATGCATTCCTCGTCCTGTCCTTTCTGGTGTCCCCATTCTTGTGTGTGGGCCTTGAGGGGCTGCACGCGCATGGCCCCTGCCCAGTCCTCCTCCTCCTGCTGTCCACACCTGAGGGCTGGGTGTGGGTGGGTTCCAAGTCCGAGGACACCATGGGGTCTGAGAATGTGGGTGCAGTGTCTGTGCAGAGTGGGAGTTCGGTGTATTGAGGCAGAGACAAGATGGGCTCTCGAGGGCCGGTCACCTGCACGTCACCTGCTGCGTTCCCGGCACCTAGCAAGGCTTCCTGACCTCAGTGAGCCGAACCACTTCGCTCACTGAGACCTTGGGCCCACAGGTATGTGTCCACCATGGCACCATCTACCCCGTGGGGCAGTTCTGGGAGGAAGGCTGCAACATGTGCACCTGCACGGACATGGAGGATGCCGTGATGGGGCTGCGCGTGGCGCAGTGTTCTCAGAAGCCCTGCGAAGACAGCTGTCGGCAGGTGAGTGGGCAGGGTGGGTACTTATGTGGGGAGCCCCTAGGGTTGGGGAGTAGGGAAGGGACCCCAGGGAAAGACAGGAAAGGTCCTCCGGGAATGCCAGCTTCACAGCCAGAGGGGTGCAGGAAGGAGGAGGGTGGGGCCGGGCAAGAAGGAAGCAGGACAAGAGAAGGCCTGCTGTGTCTGCCATGGGCTTCCAGCCTGGCTGGGTTCAGCCTGCTTCGGGGCTGCGGTCCAGAGAGTGCGGGAGACACAGAGCAGTAAATGTCTCTCAGAGACTTGACCGCTTTCCTCTCTGCTCCCCCATCGGCAGCCCCTTAGCCTCCCCAGGAAGACACTCTTGTTCTCAGTCCCCTGACTGCTTCCGTGCCAGTGCACCAGCGTGCTTCTGCACAGACTGGTGATTTGCAGACCACGTTTAAATGTGAGGTCCAGAAAACGGCCAGTGTCCCCCAGGCTCTGCCTGCAGTGCTCTGCCCTTAGGGTTCCTGATTCTTGCTCACTGGAGGCGGATCATGGCCTGGAAGACAGCAACAGTCCTCGGGGAGAACTGTGGGTCAGACTCTGCTGCTGGCTCATAGCGGCCATGGGGAAGCGAGTCCCAGGGGCAGCAGAGACGCACACCTTGAGGTTGCTTTGCCAGTGATGGCAGCGAAGGCCAGAGTTGTGATGCTTTTGGGGGGCGGATGGTGTGGCGATGAGGGAGGGAGGGCCTGGCAGCCACGTCAGCTCTTGAGCTTGCATTGCTGGTGCCACAGATGAGCGGAATTGCTGGGTGCCACTGGGAGGGGAGGATGCTGTGGGATCCTTGCGTGTCTTTTGAGGGACTTCATCAAAACCTTTTGGCCTCCTTGCTGTCCATAGGCCATGGGCAGTTAGGGCAGTGACTTATCAGATAAAGAGGGTAATTTAAATAAAATTGTGCTCAAGGTGTTTTATATCAGTGGAGAATTTTGATCGCAAAGAATGCAACCCTCTCAAGTTAGATTTAAAAAGGGATTTAAGGAAAAGGCAGGAATGAACCTCCTAGAAATGGAGAAGGAAGTAAGGGAGGGCAGCAGGGTGGTTCGACATTTCTGTCCGCCTGCCCTGTGCCTGTCTCCTGGGTTTCTCTGTCTGTACCCTGCAGCCCCTCCCTGCAGGCCAGCTCTGCTTTTGGACACCTGAGCTTTCTTATCTACTTCATTGCACATAGTGTTACGGAGTCCAGCTCCAACTCCTCATGGCTTTCCATGCCTGGAGTGCACTCTGTGAAGCCTGACTTAGCCGGGCTTCATGGGCCAACTTCTCAACAAGAGAAGCGGGGGATTCAGCTGAGCTCAGGGACCAGGGCTCTGTCCCGGTCCACTCCGGTCCAGCGAGTAGGGGAGGGCGTGGCTCTCCTGATTGAGCTTGGCTGTCCTGAGGCCATGGCTTTTAACAGCTCCCAGAAGAAGGTGGCTATGGAGGCCAGGGTGAGTAGGGGAATGTGTCCAGAACTCTTGGCTCTGTGAGGCTCTAGGAAACACACTTTCCACAAGATTCTCTTTAGCTCCCCTCCTTATGTCAGAAAAGTGATGTAAAGAAAGCAAGGGGCATTTCTAATATTTAAATCTACCCAAAGACTCACGTGTGGAGGATGTCGTTAACAGTGTAGCTGTGTTCTCAAGTGGCCACCAGAGAGGTGACTGGGTCCAGAGAGCAGAAATCCCATCAGTGGATCAATCCGTTGTGATTTGCCACTTATTGGGTTGACAGGAGGTAGGGTCCAGCTGGAGAAAGTGGGTCACTGGTGGGCTTGCCGTTGGAGGGTGTGTCCTGTCCCCACCACCTCCTCTCTCTGGATCTCTTGCTTTTTCTCTGCTTCTTGCCTGCCACGAGGTGAACAGATTTCCTTTGTCCTTCTCCCGCCTGGAGCCAGCGGCCCATGGACTGAAACCTGTGAGACTGCGGGCCAAAATAAGAGGTTGGTCACTGGGCACAGCCTCTTGACGCAGTCAGGAGAAACACTGAATGGGGGAGACGTGAGGCTGCTGTTGTGTATCACGACACTTTATGTATAGCCACTTCTCTCTTTGGATAAGCAGAAAGAGCGAACTCTAAGATAACGATAAAGCTATAGCTGTCATATGTTACTGAGTACTCTGTACTGCACAGTTGTGTGTGGTCCTCTTTTTTATGAGTGGCTGAGAAGTAAGTTTGTTCACATCCTCACTGCCAGACTGTTAGGTTTGTGTAACTGGCAACTGCAGGGCCTCCAGGGCCAGTGTGACCCAGGGAAGGGGGACAAGGCCTTCACACTGTGCTTCTGGGACCTGAGCTCCATAATCCCACCTCCACACCTGCTATAGCAATCACATGTCAAGGACTTCACTGATAAATGAATTAGGAGTTTAGTTTTCAGTGGTGCAGATCTTCAGGTTGGGTGGATACTGTTCCTGCTTAATTGGGAAGCCAGTGAAAAGAGGTGGGGAAGACAGGAGGAGGACCTGAGATGTGTGTTCTGATACAATATAGCAAGTATAGGTCTAAGCTGGAGGGTTTGGAGGAGCAAGGAAAAAGGCAGACAGAAATGTGGGGTGAGCCCCGGTCCTGTGTGGAAGCATGGGCTATGGGGGGAAATTAAATTTGGTGGTGTGGCAGGGGGTGTCTAGCAGGAGAAGTTGATGGGGTCTTTGGGATCAAAGTGTTTGGTCTTGATACTGACATGGTGCCCCAGAAGACAAAAAGCAGGCACACACCGGCACCTTTGGGAGCATCACAGAAGTTAATGCCTCCTCCGGGTTCCCTGGAGTCTGAGTCCTGTATGGCATTGATCCGTCCTGCCTCTGCGTGGAGTGGAGGGGCTGGAGGCTGTGCCATCGTGGCTCCTCCTTGGTGCCTGGTGCCCTCACCAGTGCACAGGGAGTGGCTGGGTTCTCAGTCGATGGGAGCTGGGGACGGCTCACTGCGCGCTGCCGTGACGTGGGTAGCATTGTCAACAGGTCCCATGGAGACCCTGTGAACTTGAGCTGGGTCTCCAGAGCAGCCGTGTGCTCCTGGGGGAGGCAGCGTTGTGCCGCTCCTGAGGTGGCCCTGCCTGGAAGTGAGCTTGGGGAGGCCTGCAGGCTCGGCACGCACACCACTACCCAAAACAGCCCAAGAGTGCGCTCCGAGTTGAAGCCCTGGCCTGGTTCTTTGCCCTTGGCTCTTGGGACAACTGCACTGCATAGTTTTTTGTCACTCTTGAGTCTTTGTTCATGGCTTTTCGGAGGTGTTTCAGTCCAAGTTCCTAATGCTTTGACTGGATTGGAGGACTTTCAGAGTCAAGGTGGGTGGACAGACTCCAGGGTGCAAAGGTCCCTCCTGGGCTCTCTGTCTTCAGTTGTCTCAGTTTTCCTTTGTAAAGACTGCTGCACCCTCTACACTGCTGGGCAGTTGGCATGCACCTTGCAGGGGAAGCGTAGCCTCCTGCTGTGTGACGAAACATCTGAGAGAATAAGGTAAAGGGAGCAAAGCGTTATTTAGGCTCATAGTTTCGGAGATTTCTGTCCATGGTCAGTTGGCTTTGGTCCTATGATGGAACAGGGGGTGTGTGGGAGCCAAGCACTTTCCCTCATGGCTGTTGGGAAGGATGGGGGAGGGGGGCTAGAGTGCCCACATCCTCTTCCAGGCTGTAGCCCCAGTGACCTAACTTGCTTTCACCAGGACTCACCTCTGAAGCCTTCTGCCGCCTCCAGGTGGAGCCACAGGCAGGTGACCAGGCCTTTCACATATGGGCCTTGGGGACCTTTAAGGTCCCAGCTGTAACTAGGGGGAGAGGTGCTGGCTCAGGGCACTTACTGGTGTTGGGTCAGCCCGTTAGAGCAGAGCAGAGGAGACCTCAGGCCCCGCGAGTCAGTGAGGAGCCCTACATCTGCTTAGCTGCGTCCAGTGAACCCTAGGCATCTCAGTGTCCTCACTGCCTGGATCTTGGCCTTAGGCACAACCTGCGGTGGGCAGGGCTCGTCTCCTCAGGTGGTGGAGGCACAGAGACACAGTGGCTGAGGCTCTGGAACCCCTTCTCGGCATGGATCTGAGGCCAGCACACAATGGACACGAAGCCCGCTAGCCTGCCCAACAGTGTCAGCCCCAGGGCTCCATGTGCAAAAGACAGATGGGCACACGGGGGTCTTAGCTGCTCCCTCCTCACCATTTTCTTGTTTCCCAGGGCTTTTCCTATGTCCTCCACGAAGGCGAGTGCTGTGGGAGGTGCCTGCCAACTGCCTGCGAGCTGCGGAGCGGGTCACCGCGGGGCGACACAGGCAGCACAGTGTCTCTGTGGAAGAGTGTAGGTCCGGGCCGTGAGGGTGGGGAGGACAGGGACTTGCCTGCCTGGAATCCGCTCTGTGGGCCAGTGTGGGCCTTGGGTTCTTTTCCCTTGCTGCCTTTGCCTTCCCACAGGGGTTTAGTCAGACTGTGGGTGTCAGTCAGATTCCCATTGGGATGGCCGGGCCCTTAGAACTAAGTAGTTCAGACTGTGCAGCCTTCCCGTTTGGTGGCTTTCGTGAGAAGCCCAATCCGGTCCCTGAGAGGCCTGTGAGCTCCCAACAGCCTGTGGTTTCCTGTTCACCCTGGAATCCGAGGTCCTGCGGCCCCTGTTGCCTGGCTTGTGGATGGCCTTGCCCTGCTGTGGCCTGTGCTGTGGACCTGCTGCCTCTCCAGAGCTCTGTACATCAACCTGGGCCTCGGACCTCAGCACGGATCACCGCTGATGCCCCCTGCTGGTGCTGGGGGTGGAGAATGGATAACCCAGGGAAGCAAGCAGCAGTTCTGTTCTCGAAGTCCCTCAGAAATCCGGGCACGTGCAGTGCTAGTGTCCTTCATGTTGCCGTCCCCTCTCCCCCGTCCTCACACGTTCCCTCCTGTCTGGCCCCCACCCCAGCCAAATTCGTTTTTTTGTGATGCAGCTTCTCAGCTGCCTCTGCTATGGCCATGGTGCCCACTGTAATGCTGGATGCTATGAGTCCATATTCCCAGACAGAGAAATCCCTCCTCAGGGATTTTGGTCCCCACACCTGGCTAAGAGCAGTTCTGCAACCAGAAGGGAAGAGAGCTAGGTCCTGGGAGCCTCGGGGCAGTGCTAGGGCTCTGTCTCCTTCAGTCAGACTTGCTTTGTAGAGAGGGAGTCTAAGGATGAGCTGGCCAGTGACCTTCTTTCCAGGCGGCTTCTCCGCAGAGATGACTGAATCGCCCAGGTGTTTTTCCTGTGATTCCACCTACCCTACTAGAATCCAAGTTACCTGTTTATTTCTCTTCCTGTGTTCTCACTTCCCACCTGTTTAGTGGTTCAGCTTCCTGTCCATCTGGATCAGAGGCAGATTTTATCTCCCTGAACCTGGTCCCTGGCTTGGATCAGCGGCCGTTTGGTCCTGTTGAGGGCTGTGCCCCTGGAGTGCAGTGGTCCTGCCCTGCCACCTCTCACTGCCCTCGGGCTTCACAGCCGGGCCCACATCGGTGCTGGCAGAACACGTGGCCACCGAGCCTCGCTCCTCCACCTCCCATCTCCATCTGGCCCGCAGGACTCGGTGCCTGGGAGCCCGTCAGGGAGGGATGGCAGGGTACAGAGAAGGGGTCCCTGTGAAGGACCCCATAGCCAGGGCTCAGCAGGGGCCTGCAGCAGGGAGGTTTGGTCATAGTGAGCTGGAGTGGAAGGCAGAGAGAATGGTCACGGTGTCGTGGCACCTCCTGCTTCTCATCTGGACCCAGGAGAAAGAGCAGGAATCGAGAGAGGCGGGTTGGGAGCCAAGAAGGTCAGCTGTGGCTGTGTCCAACTGGCTGCAAGTCCAGCCTGGCTATAGCAGGTCTTCCAGGCCCATGGTCCTGGGCCCTTTAGTTCTCTGCCATGCAGCCAGCCTTGGAGATCAGGGCACCCTGTGCAAACATAGACACCCCAGTGACAGGCTGGAGAGCCCCGGTCTGGGACCAGCACTCGCCGGTTCTGGCTGGCCCTTCTCCACACAGGGGTGGGGGAGTGGCCTGGGGGGAAAAGGGTGCACCACTCTGATCCGCACTCTCTCTGCCAGCTCACGCAGCCCAGGGCCCTGCTGGGGTTGGGGGTGGGGGGCACATCCCCTGCCTTCCCTAGGTGCACTCAGCTGGCTGCACACGGTGGCATAGATGTGTCTGTGGCTCTGAGCTAGAGTCTTGCTCAGGCTGACCTTGACCCTGACTCTGGGTGGGACTGGGGTGCTGGGCCAGGATTCCCTGGGCCTGTGCGCTGCCTTGGGCTCTGGCCCCAGCCTTGTCTGGCCCTTTGGCCCCTGTGCTCTGCAGGTTGGCTCCCATTGGGCCTCCCTGGAAGACCCCTGCCTCATCAATGAGTGTGTCCGTGTGAAGGACGAGGTCTTCGTGCAGCAGAGGAACGTGTCCTGCCCCCAGCTGGAGGTGTCTGCCTGCCCCGTGGGCTTCCAGCTGCACTGCCGGACCTCGGAGTGTTGCCCCAGCTGCCACTGTGGTGAGACCCATGGGGTGGGCCCGGACCTCTGGCTTCTCCTGCTGCTGCTGGCGCCTGAATTCTTTGCCCTTTTAGCAACTTGAGGAAAATGGGCAGGACCAGAATCTTTCCAGTTGTCCCTCGTACACGTGTGACAAGCAGATAAGGAGGGCAATAGAGCAGCTTCCTTTGGAGACCCAGCTCTGTGCTGCTGATTTGACAGTTTTGCCGCTGTCTGGAGGCTTCTTGGGTGGAGGACTGGGGCCCCACCCAGGTTGTCCCCGACTCTGGGCACCGCCTCTCCGCCATGCTGTGTCACTTGATGCAGGAAGAAGTCTTTCATTTTGCCACCTCTAACCCTGCCCTTGGATGGATGACATCTGGCAAAACTACCAGAAACTGGCTCTCTACTCTTCATGCCTTGAGGGAGTTTCTTTTGGGACTGAAAGTTCCAAGAGCAGAATTTCATTCTTTCAGAAACTCACCCATTCCTTAAGTATAAACTCAGATATGTGAGCAGCAGCCCTTGGAGATGGAGCGGCTCCTCTGGCGCTGGCTGGGTCAGGCGGGCCCAAGTTCCTCTCAGGAGGACCCAGGGCACCCAGGGGTGGGGTGTGGTAGAAGGAAGGGCTGAGATAGAAAGGCTCGGACTGCCCCAGCTTGGCCTGGGGAGCTGAGTCCACAACCCGTCTGCTTCTCTCCACTCAGAGCCCGTGGAGGCCTGTTTGATCAATGGCACTGTCATCGGGGTGAGCCGGGGCAGTGGGAGGCCGCACCCAGTGGTTCCACAGCCGTACTTCCGCTGCCTGCTGGGCTTCCTGGCACCCAGAGCCAGGCAGTGGCCGCTCCCCTGGGGCTGGGCCGTGCTGTCCTGCACTCTGTCCCCATGTGGCACGAGGACCTCCCTCCCACCACGTCCACACTGGAGTGGGTGGAGACCCGGGAGCGCACTGCACCCTGGGTGGGTGGGCAGAGGTCCTCCTGTAGGCCGGGAAGGAGCCTGAGCTGTGCCTCCGCTTGCAGCCTGGGAAGAGTGTGCTGCTGGACGAATGCACCTCCTGCCGCTGCACGGCGCAGGGCAGCACTGCCCCTGGGTTCAAGCTGGAGTGCAGGAAGACCACCTGCCAGGCCTGCCCCCCGGTAAGGGACCCCGCTGTGGACCTCGCAGGGTCCTCAAATGCATCGTGCCTTATTTTCTAATTGTGAAACTGGCCGGCAGCTGTCAACAGGAGGCTTATCACCGTCGGCCATCCAAATCCCATCTCTGTGAAATAATTACAATGCAGTACTGTAAATTTTAAATGTTTTCTTCCTGTGTCTTCTTACAATACTTGCAAGGCTGATGATGCTATGTTTATAGTGTTTTATCTTTTTAAACGCATTGAAAGTAACATATTGCCATCCTTTGAAAACACTGAAAATGAATCCAGTAGGGTCTCAGACACTGGCAACGCAGATATGGCTGTGAATGGAGGCCCTAGGCATGGACGCCAGCCTTTGATTATTGGGTTAAGTGGTTTAAAATATTTCCTGTTGTTTTGTTTTGTTTTTAGTACTGGGGATTGAACTTGGGTCCTTGCACTTTCGAGGCAAGTGGCAGAACCACTGAGCTAAATCCCTGGCCCCTATTATATATTTTTTGTAACCAAGTCATGATGACTTCACATGTTTAAATGCCCCTCCAGGTGAATCTCAGCATTTCTAGTTTGATAGATGAAGATTTGTGTTTCACTTCTTTTTAACTGTATTTTGGTTCTGTTTATTTTTTAACTTAAAAATAATTTTTTTGGCACATACAATTATACATATTTTTAGGGTTCCAAGTGACATCACCCTTTTAGTTTTACTTATTTATCTATTTTTTTGAGACAGGTTCTTGCTTTGTAGTTCAGGCTGGCCTTGAACTCACTATGGAGCCCAGGCTGGCCTCGACCTCATGGCGATCCTCCTGCCACAGCCTCCTGAGTGCTGGAATTACAGGCGTGTGCACCATGCCCAGCTCAAAGGAGAATTATAGGCTGGGTGACGGGGAAGGGCCGAGGACAGAAGGAGGGGCACGATGGGGGCCAGGTGGTCACACGGGTGCTGCCTGCCCTTTGGAGCACAAGACGGGAGTGCCCTGCATCTGTGTCCTCCACGGCACACGCCCAGGCCAAGCTCAAAGTAATCAGAGGTGTCTGCAGGGGGATCTGATAGCGTGGTTCAGAGAAAGGGGCTAATGAAGCATGTTTCCTTCTTTTCTTTTTCAAATCCCAGTTGCTGTTTTAGGGTTTGAGGCCTGGAGTATGTGCGTGCGTGTGCGTGTGCATGTGTGTGTATGTGTGTATGCGTGTGTGTGTGTGTGAGTGTGTGTGTGTAAAACCACACCCGGATATATCTGGGCTTCGATATGGAATGAAGTTATGCTATCTGGAATCACACGTTATCCCTTCCACCTTGGTTGTGCACTACGGTGACACAGTGACAGACACAGTGCCCGGTCCACCCAATGGGAGGGCACCTGTCACCCCTGCTCTACAGCGCCCTCTGGTGTCCACAAACTCACACGGTCCCTTTCCTGGCCTTCAGAGACACCCTGCGTTAGAATACTCTAGATGTAGGTTTCAAAATGTTTGAAAACCCAGGGCCTTTTCTTAGTGTGTGCATTCTTCTTATTTTCCTCCAAAATTCCAGTATGTCCCCAGGCCGTGTGTCCTTTCTCCCTCTTGTGGACCCCTAGGTGAGCCTCTCTGTGCACCCCTCAGGCCTCGCGGAACCCTGGCTTTGTTGGCCCAGGTCTAGGTCAGCACCCACCCAGTCTCATTGTGTTCCTCTGCCAGGAAGGGCTTTGTGAGCCGCACATAGTGAGGGCCGGCGTGAGGGGCCAAGGTAGTGTTCTCCGGGCCTGGGGGGCAGGGTGCTCTGAGGCGGGCAGGAGCAAGGTGCTGCAGGTGAGCGGTGGCTCCCTCCTGAAGGGATCCAATGCCTGGGGAGAGCCTGAGAGCAGGGCCCCTCTCAGGGGGGTGGGGCCGGGCAGCGCTCAGCAGGAGTCACGCGACTAGACCTATCTTAAGAGTGTCATTCCAGCAGGTGTCTGGTGACTTACAGTACAGGGGCAAGAATGAAATTAGGAAACCAAAATGAGACTGTTTCCAAAGTCCTGACTGCCCAGGCTGGATGATGATAGAGGATGAGGTTGTGACTAGTGGTGGATGAGTATGAGATGCATTTTCACAAGATTTGGTGAAGACTGGGGGTGAGGAAAGGGAAGAATGGAGGCGTCAGGATGATTTCTAGATTTCCTGTTTGAGCAAGTAGGTTATCTCACCAGCTACCAAGATAAGATTGAATGGAAAGGGCACTATTTGGAGCCAAAATCAAGTATCATTTTGGCTATGAATCTCATGATGGTAATAAGATAATGAATTGTTCAGCAAATAATTCAAAGTATGATTCAGGAGCCCAGGTCAGAGGTATAATGGGTGGGATGCAGCATGATGTGTGTACACATGGAAGGAAGAAATGTGTCTCAGGCGGAGCACAGACAAAGCTAGCTAGAGAGCGGCGGAGGTTTCTGAAGGCCACCTGACTCCCCGAGCTGGGAGAGCAAGGTGAGACTGCTGTGCCTGTGTCTGGGTTAATGTGGCTGCTGTCTGCTGTCTCGGACACAGGGTTACCAGGAAGAGAAGAGCCCAGGCGAATGCTGTGGGCGGTGTCTGCCCACCGCCTGCACCATTCAGCTGAGAGGAGGACAGATCGTCACGTTGAAGGTGAGAGCACGCTGAGCTAAGAGCCTACTCCCGTGGCATCGACTGGTCTCCTGTGTCGGCGTCTTCAGGAAGGAGAAACATTGGCTTCTTTTCCTACTTCCTTCTAGTTTGATGAGGAAAAGATGATAGACTGGCAGGGGGCGCAGGACTTTCTTTTTAATAGACCTGTTCTCATGCCCAGTGATACATGAGTCAGTGGGTGCATGGCCTCGGAATTTGAAGTCAGTTCAACTCAGAGATTTTCTGTAGCTCAGGGGACTGGACGGGCATTCGGAGGCAGAAGACTTGGAGCCACCAAAGCCAGAGGTGTCTGGTGGGGTTGAGGGGCGAGGCTCTCAGCCCAACTCTCAGTCGGTTACCAGTGACAGCCAGTCTACTCCTGTGTGGTCACTGTGATCTGAGGGTTTCCACATTTCTGCAGCCCTGTTCGTAGTAATTACGCATAAAGCTGGGATCCACTTCTGTTTCGTGTTCTGAGTGTGGGGACTGTATGTATGTCTCATTCGTGTTCCACACTTCTCCAGCTCATTTCAGTAATTGCAGAAGTCAGGGCCATGCTTTGGAACCTAAACTGTCTTCGCATTTCCTGTCCTCATTTCCTGTCTTCCCTTCAGCGCGACGAGATGCTCCAGGACGGTTGCGACAGTCACTTGTGCAAAGTCAACAAGCTGGGAGAATACATCTGGGAGAAGAGGGTCACAGGCTGCCCGCCCCTGGATGAGCACCGGTGCCTGGCTGAGGGGGTGAGTGGACGCAGCTTGGACCTGGCCGTGGTCGGCACTGTCTCCATCTGTGACTCCCGAAGTAGAGCTCTGAACGCACGAATTCCAGGTCCCCAGTGACTTCCCAGGGTTCCAGGCAGACTTGGCCTCATTGAGGAGCTGATGGCATTGCAGAGCCAAAGCCTGATGGAGAGGACAACACTCTGCAGTAGAGGATGGTTTACCAAGACAGCCTTTCGGAGAGGGGATGTGGATCTGTGATCTGTGATCCTTGAATAGGGAAGTGCGAATCAGGGATCTTGGTTTCCAGGAAGGAGGATCCATATGATGGGGTTAGAAGAGAATTCAGAGTAAGCACGGTTGTTACACATAGGACGCTCAGTCAGCTCACATTTGGGGCAGGAAAGTACAGTTTACATCTGGAGTCTTCAGCTCATGGCTGTGAGTCCGGAGCTAAGAATGGATCCAGAACAACTTGAAAACTGCGTCCACTATGAACTACTTCGGCCTAACCTAAGCCTTTGCTATTTTCTTAGGGGAAAATCAGGAAAATTCCAGGCACCTGCTGTGACACATGTGAGTACATTAGTAAAAGCTCGTCCCCTGAAACGCATTGCACCAAGCTCAGGCACCAATGGAGTAAGCTTTATTCCAGAAAGATATTTCTTGGTTACTGGCCAGTCATCCTGTTCAAGCCGGCAGGGAACCTCTTCCCTCTTTAAGAGTCACTGGGCTGCCCCTGCTCAGATCCCATACCCGCTGCTTCCCATCTCTTCCCAGTTTCCCTTCACGGTCCTCGGTTGTTCACAGACCTGTCCTGAGAGGAAATCTTCTCACTCCAACCCAAAGACAGGCACAGCTGGTCCGTGACCTTGGCAGGGTAGATGCTTGCCAAACATCTGCTCAGAGAACCCTGGAGAGAAGGGGAACGGCCGCTGGGCTAAAAGTGGCCCAAGTTTGTCATCTCCCTGTTTTCATACTTGCTCCCCTGCCCTTGCAGTTGCCACATGGACCGGCTCTAATCAGTCACAAGCAGCAGTTTGGGAGATGCATGTCAGAGAGCACTGTTCCCACACGCGCATGTGTTCACAAGCACAAGCGACTTACAGTTCCTTCCCTGGACTACTCTTTTTTGTTTTCAGTTTGGTTTGTTTTGATTCAGGGGCCCATGCCTCTACTGAGGCAGAGAGAGGAGTGTAAGTGTGAAGGCCTTCAGTGTTCAGCCATCCTTCAGCTTTCTGTAGCTCGCTCCGAGTCCCTGTGATTGGCATAGGCACAGTGCACATTGGGAAAAGACACCCTGAAAGCGTTTCTTCCCGTAATTCCCCCTGCATGGCTTAAGAAAGGGGGATTGGGAAACCATCAGGGAAGATGAGCTCTCCCTGTGCACCGTGTGTAGAATTTGGTTGGGAGACTGTTATCTACGGACCAGCAGCCAGGGGCCCTTGTTGTTAGAATGTTCAGGAGGCTCTGAGACGTTCTGTAGGGAAAACAGACTGAGCTTGGGGGTTCCATCGACAGCAGAAGAGTACCGCGTGTTGTTCTAAGTGTGTTTCCCTGCTTTGTGCTCTCTCTGTAGCCAGCAGACTTTCCCTTTAGAATGAAGTTATTTGAAGCGTGGAGGCAGACTACTCTGCAGCTGTGGTTACTTTGGTTTTCCACTCCCATATTCAGCTGGGGATGGGTGGGGTGTCAAGCGAGAGAGCCTCAGGTGTTAGTGCCACTGTCTGTAAGGAAGCCTGTGTTGGCACCATGAAGGTGGCTCTGCCCTGGGCAGAACTGCACCTGTGGAGGCTGCTGGGGTTTCCTTGGCCCCCACAGGGGCAGTGACCTCTGCCTGTGCTCTTATCCAGAGGCAGAGATGGATTTCAGATGAACCCATTTATTGGCATCAAGCTGGTCACTGGCTGCCCCTCTGCCCATTTTCTTCTGCATGCAGTCATAGCACGAGAGGCCTGTTCCAGCCACTGTGCTCTCTGGAGGCTACAGCCACACAAAAGTAACTGGCATCCACCTACCTCAGCAGAGCGCAGTGCAGTTACACTTACACCTTTCAGGGAGTTAAACACAGCACTAACTAGATCTCTGAATCAGGAGGGCCAGGGTCAGCTGACGTCAACCAGGACAGCTTCCTTCCCCTGCCCGCAGCTGGCTTGGTCTCAGTGTGGGCGGGCAGTGGGGCTCAACAGTGCCGTACAGAACCCGGGCCTCCAGACTCGTCTTCCACTTGCCCGGCAGGTGAGGCGCCCGACTGCAGAGATATCACTGCCAGACTGCAGCACGTCAAAGTGGGAGACTGTACATCCCAAGAGAAGGTGGACATTCACTATTGTGAGGTAAGGCTTCCGGCTTCACCTGGGCCCAGGCGTAAATGTGGACACCACACTGATGACGTCCGAGGATGATCTGGGGAAGTCACAAGGCAGGGAGGGAAGCAGTGTTAAAAAGAAGTGTTTGAAGATGGGCGTGGTGGTGCACGCCTGTAATTCCAGCACTTGGGAGGCTGAGGCAGGAGGATTGCTGTGAGTTTGAGACCAG
>NW_022911732.1:0-211 GCF_012274545.1 Fukomys damarensis | reverse complement strand
GAAAGTGCACAAATATAGCTTGTTTTTATATTTATAGGCAGAGAGCCTATAAATACAGAAATAGTTGTATAATATGGGGTCTAACTCTTTTTTTATTTCCTCTTCACATTTCCCTTCACATATTTCAATCACTTGAATAACTAGGGACATTAACTTGCAGTGTCATTTGGATACATGGTAAGTGTGAAATTAAAACTATAGGTGCAATATC
>NW_022911731.1:0-222 GCF_012274545.1 Fukomys damarensis | reverse complement strand
CAAAAAAAAAAGGCAACTGCAGGAGTTCAGACAAGAGAAGTTTCCTGAATTTGATTTATGTCAGTGAAGGGAACTGGATACGATTTCACACAGGGAAGGAAAGAAACGTTTAAAGAGGGTGACTGTCTTGGATAAGGGGAGATATAAAAAAAGACCTCAAATTGCCTGGTTGGAATAACACGAATGGTGCCAGTACTGTTGGCATGAGATTCTAAGCGCGTC
>NW_022911730.1:0-1446 GCF_012274545.1 Fukomys damarensis | reverse complement strand
ATAAAACTGACAACTCTGTCCTTTAAACAAAGTTTAAGATACTATCCTCTCATCACTCGTAAGACTCTATCTCCTTACAAGGCTAAATTACAAAATTGTCTGTCCTTTTCCTATTCTGGTAAACTCATTTTCTATGTCACTAGAAAGACCACCCCACTTTTGACCAAAATATAAAAGCTGGAACTTTTCTTTGTTCCATGCTCTTACTTTGGAAGTTAGTCTACTGAGCTGGTGGTAACCTAAAACCTGAAATAAAGTGAGGGCATAACACAGACTACTCTAATCAGCAAGCAAATGAACACACTTCAGCAGGATTATTTAGGAAACTGAGAGAAGATTCCAGGCAAACCACTCTCTAGATTTACAAAGAAATTAGTAAGACAATTAGCTGGAAAAGATGCAAAATATCCAAGATATTTTGTCTGTATTTTCCAAGTGCCTCCTTTTCCCAGCCAAAGATCACCTGACATGAATGATTTCAGACTCCACAGAATTCCTACATTGTGATCTCTGGCTCTTCAGCCCAGAGGATCCAGTGTCTGCTTGAATTAAGGAAACTGAGCATGATCATAGGCCTGAGCAGTCTGAAGCCTCATCTCATAGGCTTCTTTTGTTTTTGTACCAAGTATCAAACTCAGGTCCTTGCACTTGTGAGGCAGGCAGCAGAATCACTGTGCTAAATCCCCAGCCCTCATAGGCTTGTTTTAGGATTGCTAACAAGGTGACAAGGGCATAGATGTAGTTACCTTGTTCTGAAGGAAAATACATCCATTGTGTGGTTGGTGTAAGGAAGATGGATGTGACACCCATTATTTCATCTTAACCAGGAGAAGAAGAAATCACTTATTTTATATCAAAATGGACTTTCTCTCCCAACCAGTACATTGAAACACTCTGCTTTTGTGTTGATTTGATATGACAGGGTTGGTAATATTCATAAGATGTGGAAAAAAATGTACAAAAACAAGCTAATATGTCAGAGAAGAGGGCTCAAATAGCTCACAGTTTTCTCTGCTATCTGTTCCAAAAGAGAGATTGTGGGTACAGTGCTCTGTCATGCAGCTTTATTTGTATTAATTAAAATTTCTTTTAAAATAAATGTGTAAATAGATAAGCTTCTGGTTCTAATTTGCTCATACTTTTGACAATTAGTGGCTTAGTTTAGTACATATTGCAATATGATGTCAGAGATCTATTTCTGCCATATGCACACCATGAATTATAAAACAGATGGACAAGTTGATGTGGAAAACTTTCATAAATAGCAAAAACCTATAAAGTGTTACAGTGCAAAATGGCTTCTGCTGTCTCTAACAGCAGTTTGTTTTGTTTAGCTCAGAACTAATAGGCACCAAAGGCACTAATTGCTGACTGAGGCATTTAGTCTGACCCTGAGATAACTGGGCACAGCGAGACCTTGAGCTCCAAAGAGACTGGAGCCACATG
>NW_022911729.1:608-982 GCF_012274545.1 Fukomys damarensis | reverse complement strand
CAATCAGGCTCTGGAAAAATTCAAAACAGAAATAATTTCCCAGATAAATATAGAGATAGTGAGAAAAATAGAAGTCATGATTCGAGACTCTAGAGCAGAAACTGACAAAAGAATAGAAGAGCTCAGGACCATGATAGAAGCCATGAAGGCCCAGCATTAGAAAGAAATGGAAAAAATAAACGCCCAACATAGGAAAGAAATGGAATCCATAAAACAGATTCAAACAGATATCCAGGAGATTAAACACTCTATTGAAAGTGTACGCAACAGAATAAAAGAATGTGAAGATAGGCTCTCAGATATAGAAGATAAGATTGCAGTCAGTGACCATGAAAAGAGAGGTCTCTTAAAAACAGTAAGAGATCATGAGAAAT
>NW_022911729.1:0-450 GCF_012274545.1 Fukomys damarensis | reverse complement strand
CTGAGGCATATAGGACCCCAACTAGCTACAATCAAAAAAAATCTACACCTAGACATATAATAATCAAGATCCCAGAAACCCAACAGAAGAACAAAATACTACAAGCAGTAAGAGAAAAGAAACAAATCACATACAAAGAAAAGTCTACCAGAATCACAGCAGACTTTTCAACACAAACCCTTGGGGCAAGGAGAGCCTGGAATGAGATATTTCAAGTACTAAAAGAGAACAACCTCCAACCTAGACTGATGAATCCAGCAAAACTCTCTTTCAAAATGGATGGGGAAATAAGACACTTCCACGACAAAGAACACCTGAGAAACTACATGAATACCAAACCAGCACTACAAGCAATTCTAAACAAGATCTTAGAAAAAAGACAATGACGGCAGCAACACCATGAGGCCCAACAGAGCAAATCAAATAGGCAAGGCAAGAAATTAAAAGGAG
>NW_022911728.1:0-231 GCF_012274545.1 Fukomys damarensis | reverse complement strand
AGGGGGTCACAGGTGACAAGGGGATGCCTTGGTCCCTGGAAGGGCAGCTGAGTGACCGGATGTATGAGAATAGGAGGTCAGCTCAAGGTCGGGTGGGAGAAGAAGAGACAGCACTGGGCTCCCATTCCTGTTGCAGGTGAGGGCCCCTCCCTGGAAAACTGGGTCGCCGCTGGAAGCTCTGGGATTCCTGTCCTCTCCTGTCTGTTCACCTCCATCCAGAAGTCCCTCTAA
>NW_022911727.1:0-401 GCF_012274545.1 Fukomys damarensis | reverse complement strand
ATAACCTTCAAAAGATTTACATCTAAAAAGCTATATATACTTTAAAAGATGAACCTAATTAACATTTTTAAAACAGCATTTTCTTAAGCTTCACAGTATTATTCTCTATTCTGCTTTCTATGGCAAGTAAATGTGAAATATATACTTTGCATATAACAAACTGTATAATTACTTGGCTGTTGAAAATTTGAGATTCAAAATGTAAAGGACATCAGTTTTTATATATGTGAATTCAACTTGGGAGGAGTAAAGCAAATCTAAAAGTGTTTAATGATTGTTTTCATTTTCTGTAAGATTTGAAAATATATTTTTTTATTATTTGATTTATTTGGAGTTTATGGAACAATTTTAAGCAATTAGGATATAACAATTACTGGTGTTGGAAACTTTTGTTTTTTAAA
>NW_022911726.1:0-207 GCF_012274545.1 Fukomys damarensis | reverse complement strand
TTTCCATCTTTGAGAATCTATTTTCAATTTTATATTTTCCTAGAAGAATAATTTACTTAAAAGTTTCAAGAACTGCCATAATGTTTCCTAGAGTGGACATACCATCTACCATTTTCCACCAGCAATGTATGAGTTTTCCTATTTCTCCATATCCTCTACAACATTTATTACAAGTTTGCTACTCTTTTCCTTAATTTCTTTTTTTTT
>NW_022911725.1:0-211 GCF_012274545.1 Fukomys damarensis | reverse complement strand
AAATTACATAGACTGAGATTTTTGGGCAACCCACTGAGCAGTCAAGTGGAGAGGAAAAATAAACATAGATTCAATTTATTCAGTTTATCTGTAATTCAATAATACAGTCCTTGGGAATTATGGACCTTTAGTTACTTTTATCTCATCTCTGAGACAAAGTACTTGACACCCAAAGTTAAAGTGGAAAAGGTTTATTTGGTTCACAGTTTGT
>NW_022911724.1:0-244 GCF_012274545.1 Fukomys damarensis | reverse complement strand
CCAGAGCTTCTTGTGTCTCCCCACTGGCCCATGCTCACCTCCCACCCATGGACTGGTCACCACCGCCTTCCCTTCAGTGGCTACCGGACAGTGGTGTCAAGTCCCCCACCAGGCTGCCACTCGTGTGCTTCTGATCATGTTCCTGCTGCCTCTGTGACTCCTAAGGTGAGAGACCTAAGTGCATGGGTCTGATGGCACAGAGCAGGGCCACCCTGCAGTGGTAAGCATTGTGCTGTGGTAGGCG
>NW_022911723.1:0-262 GCF_012274545.1 Fukomys damarensis | reverse complement strand
ACTCGTATCTTTCACCATGTATAAACTATAATCAAAATGGATCAAATATTTTTTTAAAATTTGGCGGCGCGGGGGGGCAGGTACCGGGATCAAATTCAGGACCTTGTGCTTGTGAGGCAGGTAGTGTCACCACTGAGCTAAATCCCCAACCCAAATATTTAAATATTAAAACAAAAACACTTGATTTGGTGGAAATCAAAATATGTAAAACTCTTGAAGACATAGGTATAGGCAAGGACTTTCTGAAAAGAACCCCAATTGC
>NW_022911722.1:0-498 GCF_012274545.1 Fukomys damarensis | reverse complement strand
TAACAGGGGGAATGGCAAGGAGCTCTGTGATTAAGTCCAGCTGTTACAAACTTAGGAATGACGGAACTTCACAGCTTGATGTGATATTGCCTCTCTTAACTGAATGTTCCTGTGGGCCCTCATCTCAGTGAACATTGATGACTGAGACAAACACCAGAGTCAGAATGTGAAACAAATACTCCACACCCCTTCCACATGGAAACACAAACATGCTTGATATCTCAGCCATTAAGAAAATGCAAACTACAACCACAGTGAGGTTCTTCTTTGCTCCTACTATACCACTATCAATATAACTTAAGGTAACAGTGCTGGGAAGGATACATAAAAATTGGAAATCTCATACAGGGTGCAGCCTTTTGGTGAAATACTTTGACATTTCCTCAAAAAGTAGAATGTAGTTTTACTGTACTACTGAACCTTTCCATCAGTAAGCAAATATTCAAAAGAACAGAAAATATGTATTTAAACAAAAATGAATATGTTCTTTATTTCTGT
>NW_022911721.1:0-224 GCF_012274545.1 Fukomys damarensis | reverse complement strand
AGACATGAAATGCATAGAAGATAACAAACAGCACTCTGTCCCAGACCCTGAACTCATGGCATGGGTACTGTGGGTCAAATCTACAGACCGACAGTGACTTCTGGTGACCCCAGAGGCCTCCACAGAGAAACATATCAGTGAAACAGAGCAGTGGACAGACTGGACTGCAGTGGCTGATGAGTTATACAGTTTAGATCTCAGGAGAGGGTGATTGGCTGGTAGCC
>NW_022911720.1:0-213 GCF_012274545.1 Fukomys damarensis | reverse complement strand
CATTTTTTTCCTTTTCTCATATTTTTTAATTTTCCGTTCTTATCCCTACTCCTCCCACTTCCCTTTTCCTTCCTACTTCACAATATCAATTATGTGATCCTTTGTAAATAGGGAAGGGCGGAGGGGGTGAAGGGAGGGCAGAGGAATGGAGAAAAAATGAGAACCAAGACCTGTCATGTAAAGGTACAAGATCCCAATGATGATTGTAACTGT
>NW_022911719.1:0-811 GCF_012274545.1 Fukomys damarensis | reverse complement strand
TGTAGGGTATTTAAGTCATAAATTAGATATTATAGATTCAAAATAATTTACTTAAAAAGAAAATCCCTAAAATGATACAGTTAGAACAATTTCATTGTCTTTCAGAAGGCAAAAAAGCAGCCATTCAAGTTCTTTGATTATTGGTTTAATTCTCTGTTGGCAATGCAATTGGAGTTGGTCATAGCCCTTGTCTCTAGAGATATGTTTTGCTAAGGATTGCAGATCCATTCTGGAAAAACTCCTCATCTTAATTGTCCTGATATGGTTAAGATTTAGTTCTTAGGCCGTACTAAAACATATTCTTCTGTCTCTTCTCCACTGCCATGCCCCTGAGAAATAACATAGTTTCCAACAGTATTTATTTCAAAGCACTTCCCTCTTCTGTAGCTACTGGATTTCAAGAAAAAGTTTCCAGAATGGTGAAGTTTCCCTTTCCTAGAACCCTTCCAGAGTAAAGCTGACCTTCACTTATTTCCGGGCCATATAGAAAACTGATCTAGGCTTAATCCTGAAACTCTTGAAGACTAAATGTAAATTTTAGTCCAGATTTATCTGTCTCTTGGCCCTCAGGTGAAATTCAAGAATGAAAAGAACAGCTAACCTGGCTCTGGCCACTTCCTTGTACATCTAGTCTGCCACCACTGCCATGAATGAGATAGTACAAGGGACACCTTAGATTTGGGCACAGAACAAGAGGGATAGACAGGGATACCTTTCCCTTTGTTTCTTTTCAAAATAGAAAAAATGATCATAGGTAGACATGGGTAAACAGCAGGTTGGAGCCTTGGCAGGCCTTCTTCCCTCACTGCAT
>NW_022911718.1:0-363 GCF_012274545.1 Fukomys damarensis | reverse complement strand
TGTGTTTACTGGGCCTTATTAACCCATGATTATACACCTTTAGCAGGTGTCAATCATAGCAGGGGGAAGAGGATACTTTGCCTTAGCTCAAAATTAGTGCCAGGGATATAGCTCAGCAGTCTGTGCCTGCCTGGCAAGCTCAAGGTCCTGACTTCAATCCCCAGTACCAGGGGGAAAATAATTAAAAATAAAAATGGTTTGGGAGCTGGGTATGGTGGTGCACACCTGTAATCCCAGCACTTGGGAAGCTGAGGCAGGAGGATCATTGTGAGTTTGAGTCCAGCCTGGGCTACAGAGTGAGCTCAAGCCCAGCTGTACTATATAGTAAGACCCTTGTCTCAAAAAAAAAAAAAAAAAAAAAAA
>NW_022911717.1:0-222 GCF_012274545.1 Fukomys damarensis | reverse complement strand
ATGAAATATCTATAGAAAATATCAGCAATTCCCCTGAAATACCAAAGTCTTTCCCAGCCCAATCGATAACCCACCCTTCTGGCAAACGTGAAGTTATAGAATTTCCACTCCAGTCAGCAGGAATTCATGACTGAGGTGGAATTATAAAATGAGTCTAAAAAATTTTTAAATCTCAGTAAAATACCAATGTAAGTTTTGAAAACCTAAAATAGAGAAAAATTT
>NW_022911716.1:0-231 GCF_012274545.1 Fukomys damarensis | reverse complement strand
GTCGCCTCTGCTCCCCTAAGGTTTGACTCCAAGAGAGTTGTGCAGCAGCTGCGAGCCTGCGGCGTCCTGGAAACCATTCGCATCAGTGCTCAGAGCTACCCGTCCAGGTACGGCCGCCGAACTCGGGGTGTGGCGCCCTGAGCTGCCACATACACTCAGCTTCCGGGTGGCCAGAAGAGGGCGATGGGAGGCTGCAGGGGACAGAAGTCAGCACCCGTGCCCACCCCGCTG
>NW_022911715.1:0-807 GCF_012274545.1 Fukomys damarensis | reverse complement strand
GTAGTTGAGACTGACCTGGAACTCACTATGTAGCCCAGGCTGGTCTCGAACTCACAGAGATCTCCTGCCTCAGCCTCCTGAGTGCTGGGATTACAGGTGTGCGCCACCATGCCTAGCTCATTATGGTTAATTCTTCACACATTCCTTAACTTATATATATACATATTTTGTGTGTGTGTGTTACCGGAGATCGAACTCGGGTCCTTGCGCTTGCGAGGCAGGCCACATATAACTTATATTCTAAAGGTATGATTTAAATTCAGTATACCCGTTTCTGGATGCCAACAGGTGACAGTTTTTTAATGGAGTTATTGCATTTAAGTTGAATGTATTCAAGTTCATAAAAATATTAACACAAAACTATCTCTAAGGATAGAATTAAACAAATTACCTTTCTGAAATTTGCTACATTTTTGAGTCCCCTTATCCTTTAAAAGTTTCAGAGCTAAAATCAGAATCAATTTTTACAAATGATCTAGTTCTAATTTGTTAATAAGACAACTTGTTACTGAGCCGATCTTTCAATTATAACAAAAGATAGACCTCATTTTTACATTTTTGGTAGTCTGTTTTGTGGGATAGTTGCATTCAATAATAGGAATGCAGCTAAATATCCTTGACATTTTGATGTAGTCTACAAAATATGATTGTAAGCTGTGGTTTTTCTCTGAAGTGCACTTGAGGAAAATGACATTCCTAACAGTAATGGTGGCCGTCTATATCAGTGAGCCTGAATTCCTCCATAGTCTCCCTTTCTGATGTGAACTTGAATATGTTAAACTCACCAGGTGGAAAACTCAAACTGTA
>NW_022911714.1:279-894 GCF_012274545.1 Fukomys damarensis | reverse complement strand
ACCAGTGAAGTCCACTTCTTAGGGGGACTACAACTGTAGTACTTTTTATTTGTAGGTCTCTGCATGGCAGAGAATGAAACACTGTTTTGAGGCCCTTGTAGCAGAGAAGCCCTTCAGGTCTAAGATAGTGCCTAGCAGATCTGAGTGCACACAAGCCGCCAGAACTCTGTGTACTTGGGGATAGCTTCAGTTTGAAGTTAGAACCCAAACGCACTTTGCCGACGGCTTCTGCCATTTAAAGTGCTGTTTTCGCCGGGAAACAGCTTCTCTCGCCGCTTAGCCATTTAAAGCGAAAGCGGTCAGTTTCATGAATGTGAAGTACTAATCAGAGAAAGGTGCTGCAACCCTGTGAGTTTACCAGTGAAGTCCACTTCCTATGGGGAGTACAACTGTGGTCCTTTTTTTTTGTAGGTCTCTACATGGCAGAGATTGAAACACTGTTGTGAGGCACCTTTAGCAGAGAATAACTTCAGGCCGAAGGGAGTGCCTAGCAGCTCTAAGTGTACACAAGCCTCCAGAACTCTTTATACTTGGGGATAGGTTCAGTTTGACGTTAGAACACAAATGCACTTTGCCGAAGGCTTCTGCCATTTAAAGTGCAGTTTTCCCCGGGAA
>NW_022911714.1:0-229 GCF_012274545.1 Fukomys damarensis | reverse complement strand
TGTGAAGTACTCCACAGAGAAAGGTGCTGCAACTCTGTGAGTTTACCAGTGAAGTCCACTTCTTAGGGGGAGTACAACTGTAGTCCTTTTTGTTTGTAGGTCTCTGCCTGGCAGAGATTGAAACACTGCTGTTTGGCACTTTTAGCAGAGAACCCCTTCAGGCCTAAGGGAGTGCCTAGCAGCTCTGACTCCACACAGGCCTCCAGAACTCTGTATACTTGGGGATAGC
>NW_022911713.1:0-202 GCF_012274545.1 Fukomys damarensis | reverse complement strand
AAAAACAGTACCACATTCATGATTCCACCATCAAATACCCCTCAAACAGTCACCAAGCAAACCCTGAGTTATGGCAGTAGAAGCCTTTGAGTGCCTGAAGGTCTTGGTACTGTGGAAATGAATCCCAGAAAATCAACTCCTCACGTAGCATTTGTCAAGCAGGGGGCTTAGTGGTGCTATTCGCAAATGAAAGATTTACAGT
>NW_022911712.1:0-708 GCF_012274545.1 Fukomys damarensis | reverse complement strand
GCAGCTCAGGCTCTCGGGCACACAGGTCCCCAGGTGGGCACGAAGGCGTGACCTACCTCACACAGTCAGACTTGTCTGGGAACTTGCTGCAAAACGGGTTCCCTTTTATCCACAACTCTTCCAGCTTCAGGCCCTTCACCTTCTCTAACTCCCAGATGGAATTGAGCTACGAACCATGGGGACGCAACGCAGAGAGGAGTCTCAGGAAAAGAGGGGGCATCTGGCACCAGCTACCCCAGCCCCCATCCTCACCCACAGGTACCTTTGCCTGCCTCTTGCCATCACCCGGGAGTGCACTCCCAACCACCCCCAACCCCAGTTTCATCTGGCTCCCTGTACTCACTTCATTTTTGGACAGGTTCAGAATCTTGAGGTGGGGGGCCTTCCCCACAATGTCAGCCAGGCCATCCAGTTTGTACAGTTTGTTGCATTGTAAGTTCAGGGACAACAGCTTTTCAGAAGGGAGTGTTAAAGCCGGGATGATTACCACCTAGGGCCGGGGAAACAAACCTGCCCTGCACCCCATCCTGTCCGCCCCTCTACCTAAATACTGCCACCAGGCCT
Source organism: Fukomys damarensis (assembly GCF_012274545.1). Lineage (NCBI taxonomy): Eukaryota > Metazoa > Chordata > Mammalia > Rodentia > Bathyergidae > Fukomys > Fukomys damarensis. The sequence continues at coordinate 144 of NW_022911712.1, read as the reverse complement.
GCAGCCTCACCTCAGGGAAATTGCTTTCAATGATCTGCAGGGTGACAAACATGCAGTTTCTTCGATTCAGGATCATTTCAATCTTGTGCTGTGTCAACTCTTCAGCATTGGGAAGACAGACAGAGAGAGACAGAGAGAGAGAGA
>NW_022911711.1:0-2096 GCF_012274545.1 Fukomys damarensis | reverse complement strand
ACACCAGAAAAGTAGCAATAATAATTATTATAATTATATGAAATCTTATGTCCTGTAATGTAGATTTGTACTAAAAGGATCCTTTTTTAAATAACTCCTTGATTATTTTTTTACAGAAAATACTCTATTTTAAAAATGACCATCATAAACATGTTATAATAACATATTTAGAACTCATCCCTTTGATCATAACCAATGTAAACATTATATAAAAATATGTTTAATAAGGAATATCTTCCCATAAGGCTATGAAAATTATTGGGGCTCCCATTAGTGAACAAAGGTCAGAATACATTTTTCTGAACAGCTGCTTCTTTATTTACCAACAGGACTGTATCCAAACCTAAAAGTTTATATGTAATATCTTAACAATTTTTTTTATTTAACCTGTAAAACCAGGTTGTAGATATCAACAATCTACTTGTATCTTTGATGTCATTATGATCAAAAAACATAATTGGACAAACACTTCAAAACATTAGACACAGAAAACCATGTAAGACAATTTATGAATCTAGAGTGCACTCAATGTATTTGGCCAATTGAAATATAAAATATCTATTAGTTATGACTACTCAAAACTATTGCAGGTCAAAATTAACAGAGTTCTTATAGAATTAGAATCAGAAGGAATGAAGGCTCCTTATGACTGTAATTATAAACCTTGTATAACAAATTTAGCTGTTAAAATCTTAAAGTGTCCTTTTTTTGTTCTCTGCAAAACTTTTGCAGGTCAATTAACAGAGCATAATTTTGTGTTATAGCCATTGGCAGAAGTCTGTAAGCAGAAAGTAGAAAGAAGGTCAAGTTGATCCATAATTAGTATTTAAGAATTTATAATGTAAAAGAAATGTTTTAAACACATCAGTTAAACATCTAGAAACCAAACACCATCAAACATTATTTTAAATTGAAGGTGAAAGCTACATTTGTCAATTAGCCAGAGGAGGGAATGAAAACAAAGTTCCTTCCTTGATGTGGATATAGGGTCAGAATCACTATATGGAGATGGAGGTTTACAAGATGGCAGTGGAGAGGAGGCAGCATGTGGAGGGGAGTCAGTCACAAGATGGAGGTTTACAAGATGGCGGGGAAGAAGAAGAGGCACATGGTGAGGGGAGTAGGGAGATCAAGATGGCGGATCTTTCTGAAAGTGGTAAGGAGAAGGCTCATCTGCTAGGTCAGATTTTTCAGGGGCAGAGGGCGAGGCTAAGGTTTCATTAGCAGGCTGACAGGAAAAACAGAGGGAAGATTTAGCTCTTAAACAGGAGATATCACTCCATTTGTCCATGCACTTACAGAAGTTTTAAAGTCCCAGAGAAGTGAGGGATCAAAAGAGCCATTAGGTGGTTATTTATTTTGGCTATCTAATAAAAAATGGGGCAAAATTTGGGTTTCAGTTCAGGCTTGAAGCCACGAGCTATGAGATTTTTGAGTAGGTAGCCCAGGGGGAAGTCTGCCAGAATCGATTTTTCTGATCCCATGGTGGAGAAAGGAGACTTCTGCAACCACTCACTGAGGCATCCTGGGCTGAGGGACAGAAAGTCGCAAAACAATAGCGCCACTCGAGAGAGTTGTCACCACTCAGGAACAGAATGCCAGGCCAGAGTATGCCAGAGAGACTTGGGACCTGAGCTCAGGAATTTTTAGTTAGAGGCCACAGATGCCCAGGAATGCACCAAGTCCCATTGAGTGGGACTCAGGGGGAGTCTCCACTATGGGGGTCAAAATCCAGACCAACAAACCCTCTAGTAAAGGCTGGTTACTCACCTATCAATGAGACTGGTAGAGGGGATTGAGAGGCATCTCAGTGAATGGACATAAATTGTCAGGCGGGAGGATCAGGGTGCCAAGGCTCAGAGTCCGTAAGCCTACTGTGTTAAAGCTGGGAGCTGGGTAGCACCTGATCTGAGTCACGGCACCAATGAAAGAAACTGGTGCCTACCAAAGATCACTCTGCACACTGACGGAGGTTGTATGAGAGATCTTTATTAAAGAGCCATGGTGGCATGGTGGCCTGCTTGGTGAAAAGGGAACAAAGGAGAGAGAGAGAGAGAGAGAGAGAGAGAGAGAGAGAGAGAGAGAGAGAAGCAGGA
>NW_022911710.1:0-251 GCF_012274545.1 Fukomys damarensis | reverse complement strand
TGGGCAGTGACGGGGGACACGTGGCAGAGCAAACTGCTCACCTCATGGCCGAGAGGCAAAGGATGAAGAGGAAGAGGCCAGGGTCCCAGACCCCGTATGGAACAGTCCTCAAGGGCTAAGATCTTCCCGTGAGGTCCCCACCTCCAAACTGCACCACCTCCGAAAGCACAGGAGTCAGAACATTCGCAACGCAAATCACAGCGAGGCCACTCCCTTATTCCTTTGTGACTGTACTGAACATATTGTTTCTT
>NW_022911709.1:0-210 GCF_012274545.1 Fukomys damarensis | reverse complement strand
AAACTAAGAAGAATACAGTTCCAAAAAAGACTCCAAAAAGAGAAGAACCATGGACTTAAATAGTCTATTATAATCGTTTGAAAATACTCAAAGCTTAACTAGTAACATTTTTAAATGTTTGGATAGCTTTTAATATAATGATATTACTGATGCATTCTTTTTAAAAATCATTGCTCTAGCAAATCACCCCAGCCCAGAGGCTTACAATAA
>NW_022911708.1:0-217 GCF_012274545.1 Fukomys damarensis | reverse complement strand
TCCATCTTTTCTTTTGTTCTTTATTTGTATTTTGAATTTTTATATAAGAGAAATCATGCAAAGTTTAAGCGTGCATGTCTGATTTATCTGTCCTAACATTAGGATGTCATGGTGCCTCCATTTTAATATGAATGACTCAAGTTTATCTTTCTTTAAGGCAGAGTAGTACTCCATTGCATATAAATACATTTTCTTTATTCACTCTTCTGCTGATGGA
>NW_022911707.1:0-434 GCF_012274545.1 Fukomys damarensis | reverse complement strand
AAGGCTGTTTAAATTCCAGTTGAAAGTCTAGGAGGAAACGTAGCTTCGGGGTTTCCGTTCCAGTGCCCCTGTTGGAGGGGAGCCCTGTGCCCCCGGGCGCCCAGAGGCTCCTCTGCCCCTCAGTCAGGTAGGAAGAGCTGGGCGGAGCGTGACGCTCAGACCACACTGCAGCGACGTCGTCGTTTCAGAGAGGGGAGCTGGCGCCACCGGCTCTCCAGAACTGACCTGCAGGGAGAGGTCCTCTTCCACGGCTCTGCCCCTGTCAGAGAGGATTTTTGAATGTGAGGTGGTGGCTGGCAGTGCGGGTGTGCGCGGGCCGACAGTCACTGTGTAGAGGACAAACTCCTCGGCCTTAATGGGGAATTACTCATTCTCTCTCTCTCTCTCTCTCTCTCTCTCTCTCTCTGTACTGGGGATCGAACTCTGGACCTTGC
>NW_022911706.1:0-339 GCF_012274545.1 Fukomys damarensis | reverse complement strand
AAAAGATCTGAAGGTACAAAGGTAGGACTGGATTTAAATAAGGTGCCACATATGGAAAAGACAGTTCTGAGACAGCCCACAACTTTCTATCCAAAGTTATTTCTATCACCTTCATGTAGTTTGTTTTTTCATTATAGAATTTATTTCTTCAGTATTTTAAAAATAATCATAGTGCCTTACTCTCAATTAATCATCAAAAACTTTATACCTATATTTAAAAGCAGATATAACCCTTTCCTTAATGATATATATCTCTTCTTTTAATTTTTCATTTAGTAATATATGATGTTTAGTTTTTAAAAATGCTTCCATATCATTATGCTTTTCCACATGCTTTTC
>NW_022911705.1:0-492 GCF_012274545.1 Fukomys damarensis | reverse complement strand
AATGGAATTAGGTAAAAGATTGGAAATGGGTTTGAAAGAATGTGGAATCATTCTAGGTTTGAGCAAATATGAATAGGATTATCATGAATTGAAATTAGAAAGGCTCTGACAAGTCATGGACAAAGAGCAGAAGTAGATCAAATTTACTTTTAGATTTTTCTTTTATGTTTTTGGTGACTACTGGAAGTGAAGGGGAAATGTTGGATAGATATAACTATATGTCATGTCTTACATCAAGATGTCCCCTCAAAGCCTCATGCAGTAGTACGTGGGGCTTTTTGGAGGTTGTTGTATCCAGACTGTGTGACGCTGGAATGAAGGATGTGGTGCTGTGATTGATTCATGGTGCAGTGCTAGGATTTAGGGTGCCCCATCCTGGGTATGAGTGCTGCCCACACTAAGGGTGGGAAGTCTGGATAGAATATAAGCGACAGAAAAATGGCTGCCATTGTCACGTGCTGCTTTCTTCCTTCTGCCAACCATGAACTGCTT
>NW_022911704.1:0-203 GCF_012274545.1 Fukomys damarensis | reverse complement strand
ACTATATAGTCAGTGTTTTCCTACTTCATTTTTCTAAAAGCAGGATAAAATATTCATGGTATCATTTAAAGTAAACAAGTTATTCACAACCATTTATCGGAACACATTGGTGCTTTAAAAGTATTTTAAGTGAAATAAGAGATTATTCCATGTATGTTTGTTCCTCACATTATGTGAAATATAGATTTTATAGTCCTCTGAAA
>NW_022911703.1:0-237 GCF_012274545.1 Fukomys damarensis | reverse complement strand
GTGAAGGGCTGGTAGATTTTGTTATATTTTTCTATCTATTTTGATAATCATTATTTTATTTCTTTTTATTATATTTCCATGATATTATATATCATTAGAGCTTTGCATTTTAAATCAGCGTTGCATTCCTGGACTAAATCTCACTAGGCCATTATATGTAGTCTTTTTTTTCTGTATATTTTGAAATTTAAATTGCTATTATTTCGTCCATAACTTTTGTCCCTACAGACCACTTAG
>NW_022911702.1:0-250 GCF_012274545.1 Fukomys damarensis | reverse complement strand
CTTTTACGCTGTTCAGTCTGAGGTGCCCCATGCAGCACGGAGGCTCCGATGAACGTCACTTGCCCCGCTGGTCCTCTCCGCAGACGTTACGCGCACGTCAGCCTGGCACCCGCTTTCCCTGACTTGAGTCAGGGTCGGTGAAAGCAGGAGCAGCGCCGCAGCGGTGATGCAGTCGGGCAAGTTCAGTCCTGCCCTTGCTGGGGACGGTGAACAGTGTGTCTAGACAAGAAGGAGCCCCTTAAAATTCCAA
>NW_022911701.1:0-1107 GCF_012274545.1 Fukomys damarensis | reverse complement strand
CTCCCCCAGTAATGTAAGGCCTGGTATTGAATGCAAATAAAAGCTCTTCTCTACTCTTAACTCGGTTGATAGGAGACACAAGCATATTATTTGGGAAGGGGAGATAAAACCATCCTCAGGTCTTACTTTTCACTGCTTCTTCATAGAGGAGCTAGAACTCATGCTAGAACCTCAAGAAAGAGTAGAATAGGATGTATTTTTAATCATTGAAACTACATTTGTACACAAACTGGTTGGAAACCTTGCTGGCCATTGGCATGTTTCCTGAATGAATGAAGAAATGCTACCAGACTGAACAGGATGAGCAAGACACAGAGTAGCATGGGAGAAATGTGGAGAAATCACAGTGACTAGAGTGAATAGTGGGATTGCGGGGAAATGGGAGCTTTGAAAATTTTCCTATTGGGTAAAAGAATATTATCACAAGTTTTAGTGAGGAGGATGACATGATCAAAATGGTATTTTAGGGAAATCTCTCTGGCCCCATCGTGATAACAAACAGAAATGAGACATAGGCAGTCCTAGAGGTTCATGAAGCTTTTCGGCTTTGCTGTAACCAGAGGCTACTATCCTACCCTTGTACCCCTTGCCAGCCTAATTATAAATGCTGGAAGCACTATGGTTGTATGCCAGTTCTCACAAGCCTGAATTCTGGTTTGCCTGTTAAAACTATGCTTCTCCTTTATCTTCTTGGCTTGCCTAGCACTGAACCATTTTTATTAAATATTGAATAGACAGAAATGGATATTATAAAGTATATACAGTATCTGTTTCATAGAGGACATTTAGCCTGTAAGCTTTTGTTATATGCTCCTATGATTTATTTTATATAACTCTATTCTGGTACTTATCCCAATGTATGGTAATTTAAATTTTTTATGTTTTATTTGATCAGTTACAATTTATATCTTACTCTAAAACATTATTTTTCAACTGTGGATTCACATCAGAGTTATGCAGGAAAATTTTAGTATATATTCTAGATTCCCACACTAGGCCCACAGAGAGTCAGGCATGGACATGAATAGTTTCCCTGAAGTTATTTTTATGTGTGCTACCTGTTACAAATCACTGTCTGAACTGTCAGCTTCTAGGAGAATACTGTGA
>NW_022911700.1:0-257 GCF_012274545.1 Fukomys damarensis | reverse complement strand
TTCGGTTATATACTCTGAAATTTAGGGAAATTATATCTAATTACAGACTTGTGATTTTGAGCATAAATAATATATGTAAAAAAGTCTTAGTGCAAGACACACAGTAGGTGTTCACGTCATGTGACTGATGTTTTGATTTGTTCCTTGTTGAATCAGCTTTGAGTGTCTCTTTAATTAAAGCCAACAAGCAAGTATAGTCTGAAGGTCCCTGTTAGGTATGATGACAAGATTAGGTAGTTTAAGGAAGTTTGTGTTTT
>NW_022911699.1:0-299 GCF_012274545.1 Fukomys damarensis | reverse complement strand
AAATAAACACATAGACATACATGAAAGATGGGGTGTGTTGAATTTAAAATAATATGTGGCTATCCCAGCACTTAGGAGACTGAGGCAGGAGGATCGCTGTGAGATCGAGACCAGCCTGGGCTACATAATGAGTTGCAGGTCAGTCTCAATTACATAGTGAGACTCTGTCTCAAAAAACTAAAAATAGTAATAAAAATAATAAATAAATAAAATAATATGTGGCTATACTGATTAGTTTATGGAGAAATAGGACTGGAAGGTAAAATGATATAGATCACCCTAAGATCTTTGTAATGATA
>NW_022911698.1:0-276 GCF_012274545.1 Fukomys damarensis | reverse complement strand
TCCTAGCAACTATTAAATTTGAACTTTAAATTCCCAATCATAGATCATTATAAATGGCACCAAGAGTTTAGTGGCTGTCAGATATGTCTAGATATTCACATTAAACACAAATAGGCCAGAAATTATGGAGCAGTGGCTCACAGAAGACTACTGTCAGCACTTTAACAGATGACAAGTGGTAACATTTTATAGGCAAAAGCTAGAAAATTAGATGCGTCAACTTGGAAGGTAACAGCAGAGTGTATTTCTAATCCACTCTAAGAGCTTCTCAGTCCC
>NW_022911697.1:0-277 GCF_012274545.1 Fukomys damarensis | reverse complement strand
TGTTTTGAGTTCTTTATATATTCTAGATAATAGTCCTTTGTCTGAGGAGCAGCTGGGAAAAATATTTTCCCACATTGTAGGTTGTCTCTCAGTTCTGCTGATGTTTTTTTTGCAGTGCAGAAGCTTTCTAATAAGATGAGATCCCACTTGTTGATTCTTTCTGCTAGTTCCCGTGCTACTGAGGATTTGTTCATAAAGTCTTTACCTATGCCATTGTCTTCCAGAGTTCTGCCTAAGTTACCTTCCAGCAAGTTTAGTGTTTCTGTTTTAATATTTA
>NW_022911696.1:0-289 GCF_012274545.1 Fukomys damarensis | reverse complement strand
TCATAGTAGTTAAGGCAGGGGTACCACTCACTGCATGGGAGAATATTGGAATCCTGGAGAATCTTGGAAAGACAATGATGGTATAGTACTTTGTAGGGGTGGAGTTAAACTTGGTTACACTTGGATGGTCTTCATCAGGCTATCTATATAATTGATCCGGTTCAGTGGTCTTGATTTATCCTTACAAAAGACATTCTCAGTGAATAAGTGAAACACCTCTAAATTGAATATGCCATTATATGTTTATCATTTCAGTTTGCTGTGCCTATTTTGTTTTATAGTACTTGGT
>NW_022911695.1:0-217 GCF_012274545.1 Fukomys damarensis | reverse complement strand
CTTGTGCCTACTCTTGATATGTTATGATCCCCCTTGCAGAACTTGCATAGGAACACAGGAGAGCTAAACTATTCCAAAAGCTCTATGCAAGTCTTTGTCTCCCTCTCTTTCTCTCTCTATTTTTTTTTGGGGGGGGTCACTGTTATTTAGCAGAGATGGAGTAGCCACAACACAGTTCCTTCCAAGGATTCTCAAGTCAAAACTTATCAAATTAACA
>NW_022911694.1:0-615 GCF_012274545.1 Fukomys damarensis | reverse complement strand
CTGCCTGGCAGAGATTGAAACACTGTTGTGACTCACTATTAGCAGAGAAGCCCTTCAGGCCTATGAGAGTTCCTAGCAGCTCTGAGTGCATACAAGCCTCCAGAACTCTGTAGACTTGGGGATAGGTTCAGTTTGACGTTAGAACCCAAACGCGCTTTGCAGAGACCTTCTGCGGTTTAAAGTGCACTTTTCCCCGGGAAGCAGCTTCTCTCGCGGCTTAGCCAATTAAAGCAAAAGCGGTCAGTTTTATGAATGTGAAGTACTCCACAGAGCAAAGTGCTTCAACTCTGTGAGTTTTCCAGTGAAGTCCACCTCTTATGTGGAGTACAACTGCATTCCTTTTTGTTTGGAGGTCTCTGCCTGGCAGAGATTGAAACACTGTTGTTAGGCACTTTTAGCAGAGAAGCCCTTCAGGCGTAAGAGAGTGCCTAGCAGCTCTGAGTGCACACAAGCCTCCAGAACTCTGTATACTTGGGGATAGGTTCAGTTTGACTTTAGAAACCAAACGCACTTTGCAGAGGTCTTCTGCAGTTTAAAGTGCAGTGTTCCCCTGGAAACAGCTTCCCTCACCGCTTAGCCATTTAAAGCGAAAGCGGTCAGTTTCATGAATGTGAA
>NW_022911693.1:0-227 GCF_012274545.1 Fukomys damarensis | reverse complement strand
ACCCCCTGCTGGCATCATGGGCCAACCAAGGTGAACATGGAAACTGAGGCACCTGGGACACAAGGGGGATGCCAAGAGCTCTGTGGGCTGAGGGGGCGTCCGGGAGGCTTCTATTAGGAGGTCATAGAGACACTGGGTCTTGAGGGATGAATAGGAGTTTGCCCGTTGAGTAAAGTTGAGAAGAGTAGGGGAAAGGAACAGAAGAGGATGTTCTAGAAAAACTAGCG
>NW_022911692.1:0-358 GCF_012274545.1 Fukomys damarensis | reverse complement strand
TTCTTGTCCTTGACTTTGTTAATATAGTGTATTACATTAATTGATTTACGTATGTTGAACCATACTTGCATCCCTGGAATAAATCCGACTTGGTCTGGATCAATGATCTTCTTGATGATCCTCTGTATTCTGTTTGCTAGTGTCTTAGTGAGCATTTTTGCATCTAATTCATTAAGGAGATTGGCCTGTAGTTATCTTTTTTTTTTTTTTTTTTACATCTTTCCCAGGTTTGGGAATCAAAGCGATATTTGCTTCCAGGAATGAATGTGGAAGTATTGCTTCTCTTTCAATTTCGTTGAAAAGTCTGAAGAGTGATGGCAATAGATCTTCTCTAAATGTCTTGTAAAATTCAGCAGTG
>NW_022911691.1:0-1128 GCF_012274545.1 Fukomys damarensis | reverse complement strand
GAATACAGTTTGCTTCCATTGTTTTCCATTTGAAGCGTTATCACAAGCACTCTTGCCTATGTCTCCTTAGGCAAATGTGCAAAAATTTATCCAGCATATATAGATGGGTGGGGACGTGCTGGGTCCTGGGACACATGCAGGTTCAGCCTTTCAGGATGTCAACAGCTTGCTCCTCTGAATGACCTTGGTAATGTAGACTTCACCCTAGAAGGTAAGAAAGTGCCCACTGTTCCAGTATCTATCCAGCACTGACTTGACAAGCTCCTAAAACATTTTCCCTCTGATCTCATTAGACATGAGGTATGTTATTATGGTTGACATGTCATTTCAGAGAGATTTAAAATTGCACACAAATACACACACACAACTTACTCTTGCATTAATTGATGGAAAGACCTTCTGTGTGCATGACATACAGAGCAACAAGATTCGGCAAAGGTTCAGTCTGGCTGGGATGGAAAAGGGTGTGCACTATAGTCAGACATTATCTGGATTTGACACCTTGGACATATGGTCTTACAATTTTGAGTAGGTGGCTTTGCCCCTCTGATTCTCCGTTTTGCTGTTCAGTACAATCAAAATAATAGTTACCACTGTTACACAGGGTGGCTGGAAAATTAAGAAATGTGCATAGAGCACTTAGCTCAGTGTCTTGCACCCTGCATACATGCTAACTGTGAGTCCCTCCTGTCCTCATTTTCTCTCCTTTCCCTCACTTTCTTCCACTCTAATCTAATGGGAATGTACTTGTGATACCTTCAAACATGCACAGAAAGTAACAAGGCCACCAACGTTCCATGGAAAGGATAGCCTTGGGAGGCCCCTGCTTCAATGCATAGTAAACAGTGGGTTATATTCTTATATGGTTTGTATTAATACATTTCTTTATGTAGGTATAGGATACCTCTGCTTCTTGGATAATTAGACCTGCTGCCTTAAAATTTTATAATTTGGATTCATTTTTCTCAAAAAACTTCCTCTCAGAGGGCCCAGAGCAAACCTTAGCCAACTGAGTTGAGTACAAAGTCAAAAATTGCCAGAGTAGGGCCTGGGATGTAGCTCAGTGGTTCCACAGCCTGCTTTGCAAGCGCAAGGTCCCAAGTTTGATCCCTGGTACAAAAAAAAAAA
>NW_022911690.1:0-248 GCF_012274545.1 Fukomys damarensis | reverse complement strand
AATTTCTAAACAAATGCGTCAATGACATTTTTTAAACTTTTTTATTATTCATTAACATTATTGATTCATTCAAGGATACAATGCAATGATATTCATCATTGGAAATTTGGACTTTGACATGATATGTCTTGGTACTTATTTTTTCCCCATTCCCCTACCCTCCATTCAATCCCTAAATCTCCTCCATTTACAAAGACTTTGTTTCCATTTATTCCTTTTCTCATTTTTTCTTTCCCATCTTTCCTTTC
>NW_022911689.1:0-268 GCF_012274545.1 Fukomys damarensis | reverse complement strand
TTGCAAGGTAAAGTGATGTTTTCTGTTGTGTGAGTCCTGCATGCGGGAATTTAGCTCAGGAACCCCCCCCCGTTGTTTTTTTCTAGCTTTTTTTGTTGGTGGTGGTAGCTGGAATTGAACTCAGACCTTTTGCGTGTGAGGCAGGTGGCAGAACCACTGTGCTAAGACCCACCCCAGTTTTTTTCAAGCTTTGAGACTGGTCTTGTTCATTTGCCCAGGCTAGGAAGGACTTTTCATGCTGCGTACACTTGACTGCTGCAAAGCTTGA
>NW_022911688.1:0-206 GCF_012274545.1 Fukomys damarensis | reverse complement strand
AGTAAAGTCAAAAGAATCCTCTGTGGGTGCAGTGACACTCACCTTGGTGTAAGCACAAAGAACAAGATGAAAGTCTTATGGTTAGCTGGATTGGGTATATCACATGATCTACAGCGGACGTTTGAGTACAGCTCAACTCAGGAACTACCGAGGAAGCCCACACTGATTGTGGGAAAGAGTGAGGAGATAGGAAGACTTTGAATTGC
>NW_022911687.1:0-860 GCF_012274545.1 Fukomys damarensis | reverse complement strand
TGTAAAGGTACAGGATCCCAATGATGAATGTAACTGTACTGTGTACCTAAAATGTACCAATAACCTCAATGAGGAAAAAAACAAAAGAAATAATTGCTAGAATCACAGCTATGCTTCACAGTACTTTCAGTTTTCAAAAGGTATGTGTTAAACTATTTAGGTTGCTAAAGAACCGAATTTCCATCACAGGGGACAATTTAATGTAAGTTAATTTAAATTAAATAAAATTTGAATTTCCCATACACACTAGCCACACCCCAGTGTTCAGGCAGTCTACACAGTGTGGAAGAGGAATGGGGAAAAATAAATAAATAAAAATCCAAATATATTGAGAAATACTTATAATTAAATGTCACATTAAAGACAAAAAATACATATGGTGATCAAAAGTAACAGTATCAAAACTTTTTAATTGTATTATAGTAAAAGATATATTACCATTAATCCCCCTCAAAATATTCTCCCTCACTTGGGACACATTTATCCTGTTCCGACACTTTCTGAATTCCTCTTTCATGGTGTCTTTGCTTGTGCTGTCTTGGTTGCCTCACTGTGCTAAATTGATCCAAAACATTTATCATTTGTGGTCATTTTAACTTTGGAGAAGAGCCAAGATTTGCAAGGTTCCAGATCCAGTGAATATGGTGAGGGAAACACACACGGTAATGTTTTTAGCAGCCTGCCTTTCCATTGGATGCCACTCTCCAGCAGCATTTGCTGAACTTTTGACCACACCTCTTAAAGACGCTCACAGAAGAGCACTTCCAGAACTGCTGCAGAAAAGGTAAGAAAACCCGGATAATTGTGTTCAAAGTGAGGGGAGTCTTTTGAGCGGTTCTAATGGCAATGTGTCTTTTACT
>NW_022911686.1:0-211 GCF_012274545.1 Fukomys damarensis | reverse complement strand
CTCAGGGGTGACCGTATCACTCCAGAGATCAACAGTAAGGAGAAGAGTCACGATGTGTTATCACAAGTCCTTCATCCTAGCAATCAGGCTGAAAACCTCTGCAAGTTCCCTCTCATTTGTACCAGCTCTTCTGGTCAGGGAGCCCAGCGCCAGTGAAGCCCTCCTGTCCTATGTTCCAGGGCTGGATGTTTGCTGGAATCCCCACAGGATG
>NW_022911685.1:0-221 GCF_012274545.1 Fukomys damarensis | reverse complement strand
TTTTTATTTTTTAAAAAATTTTTTCAAGAGTAAGAAAAATGTATTAAGAGAAAGATAGCTTCCGTCTAAGAGAGACAAAAGGGGGACCAGAGAGTGGGTTGCCTGGGGACCCTGTTTCTCAGGGGGGTTTCTGTTTTTCAAGAACCAGAGATCGAACACAAGACCTTGCGTTTTCAAGGTAGGTACAGCACTACTCAGCTACATCCGCAGTCCCATGGGGG
>NW_022911684.1:0-900 GCF_012274545.1 Fukomys damarensis | reverse complement strand
CCGGTCAAGCCATGCTGGCTTTCTTTCTGAACTCCACAAACATCAAACAATTTCCCTTTTTGGGCTTTTCAGTTCACTATTCTTTTGCCTAGAATTGTTTTCCTTAGGTCTTAGAATAGCTAGTTCCTCTGTGTCCTTCAATATTTAACTCCAGTGTTACCCCCTCATATAGTCCCACTTTATTTCAAGTACACATCCTCCTTCTGAGTTTCTGTAACATCATTTGTTTTATTCTTCATGGTACTAATCATGCTCTCTAATCAGATATATGCATTTACTTACTTATGCTTGTTCTATGTGCCACTAATCTAAATGTTTCATAAAGGTAGGGACCTAGTTTGTCTCCTCTCTACTGTATTCTCAGTGCTTAGCACATAGTATGTGCTTAGCATGTTTCACACATTCATTGAATGAGATCTTAAGCAAATATTGTAATTTAAGAAAAATTTCATAACAGAGTAGGCATATATATGATTTCCTTTTTTTCATTTAAAGCCTCCTCTAAAAAGTATTAACAAAAAGAAGATGGCCTTTCTCCCCACCCTGTATACTATTCTACCTTTTCTCCATCTATTCAATACTTTTTGTTTGGTCTTATTCTTCCTAATGCCTTTTCTCTTGAGTCTTTCTTGACATTTATGTGCTAATAACTTATACCAAAGGAAACACAGAAAGTAATCTGAATTGTGTTCCTTGCCTCCTGTCCCCACAGAATGTTTCGTTCTTTTGTGCTTTTGCTATTTTCCACTCTTAATGTTGTTTAAAACATTCTTTCATTTACCTGGCTAATGCTTATGTTAAGATTCTTCTCAGGGGTCTTCTCCAGGAAGCTTTCCTGGGTTAAGTGACTGACCTTACTTTGTCACTTACTACATTCTAGTAAATTAATCTGTTCCATAT
>NW_022911683.1:0-230 GCF_012274545.1 Fukomys damarensis | reverse complement strand
TGGATGTGCTGTGCAGCTTTCATGTTTGAGGAAGGGTAGTTGCCTCACTTGGCGCTTTTCTCCTCCAAGCTTGTGCTTTAGGGACCTGTCACCTAGAGGTCAAATCCTGGTATGTTAGCTTCTCTGAGCTGAGCACTTTCCTGGGACTGTGTACAGACGCAGTGGTGGGCAGCAGCGCAGTCCACGTGACCTGCTGTGAGCCCCTGCCCTGCTACGTGCATGAGCTCTGT
>NW_022911682.1:0-387 GCF_012274545.1 Fukomys damarensis | reverse complement strand
ACACTTCCAAAATATTTTACATCCAAGTACATTATTTCCCTTTTCATTAATCCCAATGAGATTTTGAGATCATTTTTGGTGATCATTACTTCTGGGGTGTCAAGTTGCACCTATTAAGAAAGGCCTGATGGGTGAGTTGTGTGTCTGTGGACAATTAACAAGAAGATTAGCAAAATGAGGCCATCGAACAATATGCTGGCAACACAGATATCATAAAAGGAAAAATAAGAAGGACATATTTCCGTTTTGAAAGAGCTTCAGTCTGCTGTTTCCTTTGGACATTGGTCTACAGTTTTCTTGAGCCTTCTGATGCAATCTTTCACAGGCTACTCTATAAGGACCTCTCAAGGCCTTTCAAGTTGGACTGGTGCAACATCATCAGTCCTC
>NW_022911681.1:0-200 GCF_012274545.1 Fukomys damarensis | reverse complement strand
AATCCTTTGAGCTTTTGTGGAATAAAGGCAGTGTGTGAAAATTAAGAGCACTCTTAGTACAATCACTACTTTCTAAGAAACTTTTCCATGATCTTTGAAATCAGTGTTTTTTTTAAGTCTCTCCGTATTTCTCCCCGTCTCTCTCTCTCTTTCCTCTGCCTTTTCCTTTTTCTTGCATCTCCTGCTATTTACATGGTCCA
>NW_022911680.1:0-224 GCF_012274545.1 Fukomys damarensis | reverse complement strand
CTTTATAGTTTTTGGAAAAAAAATCTAAGCTTCTAAGCTTTTACTGTCCAAGAACAGATGTGGCAAACAAAATTTAAGATAGCATCACATAATAAATATCTGAATCATCCAGGCAAAGGCTGCTGTGGGTTTATTGGGGTGTCTGGCCTGAGACAGGCTGTGTCCTCTTCCCAGTGTGGACAGTCAGGGTGGAGCTAGAAGTTTCCCTCCGGGACTGCCCACCA
>NW_022911679.1:0-260 GCF_012274545.1 Fukomys damarensis | reverse complement strand
CCTTTTTAAACAATACTACAAAAACAGTGGTGATGTCTAATATTGCCAGATATACTACAGATATCTAGTATTATAGAATATTTAAAAGGAAAAAAAATATCTTTACAGAGAGAACTTAATTCAACTGCAGTTATGAGTCAGTAGAATATTTCCAGAAAATGTTATGCAGAACAGGAACTAATCATCTTTGAACCTTCGACGTTTTGGCATTTTTCTTGCCTTTTAAGAGAACAGCTCCTATAGTGGGCTATAAAGACAAG
>NW_022911678.1:0-804 GCF_012274545.1 Fukomys damarensis | reverse complement strand
GTTTAACCTCTCCACGTCCCATTCCTTACTTGTAAGAAGGGGAGAATGACATCTACCCCACTGTGTGTGGATGAATTTACTCACCTCTGTGTTCCCAGACACACTTCCCACTGCCCAGCCTCTGTTCCCTGTTCCTCTCTCCTACTGCCCCACAGTCAGGTGGACAGGACCAGAGAGACCTTCTGACCAGTGGGAATTCACCTGTATGCCCAGAGATATTTCTTAGCTCTCCCATGCCATGGGTTTCAGTTTTTCCTTCCACCGTACAGAAGAATACAGTGGGACCGCGGTTTAGGAACTTAATTTGTTCTGTGACGTTGGAAAGATGGAGGTGATTGTGCTTGTCACCTAATGTAGAGTTTGCAATCAAAAAATTTTGCCAAATGTTTTTGTTTGCAAACCAAATTGTTTGCAAACAGAAGCGTTTGTGAACCGAGGTGCCTCTGTATTTCCCTTGTACAGGTGTGCACACACTCAGGCTCGCACTAAATGTGTCTCAGTGTGTGAAACAATGCCCCTCTCATACAGCCCTGGTTTCCAGTCCTTTTCCTCATATCCCTGGAGCCGAGGACCCCAGGAGGAAGTTCGGGCTCCCTTCATAAACTGACTGATGTTGTATCAACAGCGGTGTAGCTTTTGCTTTTAGATTTAACTTTTTTTAAGTCTGCAGAGAGATTTAGGGAAGAGAGGCCTAGAGAAGAGTTGCTTGAGGGTTTGACCAAGACTGGAGGAGGCTGACCTGCCTCCCGGCTCTGCTCTCCTCCCAGATGATGGGCTCCGTGTCAGCAGGGAGAGGTCAGGAAG
>NW_022911677.1:0-6643 GCF_012274545.1 Fukomys damarensis | reverse complement strand
AATTTTGTATCCCCTTAGTAATGCTACTTCCTCTCGCCAGAGACCCATGTGGCACTTATGCAACAGACATTAGGGTCCCTGCTGTAGACACCCCTCATTTGGTTCATGAATGCGTTGGCTCCTTCCTAGCTCCAGGAGACGAACCATGTAAGCAGACATTCATGGCCAGTCCTTCATTTGAAGACAGTTTGTAACATTGTTCTGGCCAATGAGACATAGGGAGAGTTCTACCGGGGTGCGTTTAGGAAGTATATTCCTCTATTAAAAAAGAAGCACACGGATAGATTGCCCTTCCTGCCTTTTTTGTTTTGTTTTGGTTTGGTTTTTGGGGGGTTTTGTTTTGTTTTTTTGAGACAGGTTCTCACTATGTCGTTGAGACTGACCTGGAACTCACTATGTAGCCCAGGCTGGTCTTGAACTCACAGCGATCCCCTGCCTCAGTCTCCCGAGTGCTGGGATTACAGGCGTGCTTCACCACGCCTGGCTATATCCTTCCTGCCTTTGAAAGGAGTATTTGTGGGGATATGATGGTTGGATCTGTGGCAGCCACTTTGTTACAACAAAATATTACATCTGTGGACAAAAGAATTGAGGATACCAAAGTGGAAAGTTCGAAAGCACTTAGATTAATATCACTTTGCAATAATTAATCAGAATTACCTATCTTCAGGTTTCTTTCTATGTGAAATAATAAACCCTATTTACTTATTTTGAGTGAGTCTTCTGAAACTTTACTGTGCACATGAGTCACCTGGAAGTCTCATTTAAAAGCACATTCTGGTTAGGTCAGGGATGAGGGCTGAGAACATGCATTTCTATTAGACTCCAAAAGGAGTGCCCATGTTGCTGACCCAAAAACCACACTTTGGCTGCTAAGAATCTCATGTGTTTTAGCCAGGCATTTTGCTACCTAATGCATCCTCTGGCATCTACACACTTCCCTAAATATTTTCTTTAAAATGCAGTTGTGTTGCTTTTCATGCATTCACTTTTTTTTAAAGCTCAAAGCCTAATGCTTTTTAAAAAGTTATTTTGAAGCCCACCAATACCCAAGATATTGTGTGGTTTGTGTGTATACTATATAGAGTGGTGGTGCTTGTTATTTTTGTTACATTACAGAGTAGCTAGGAAAGATTGAAAGGTTGTTTTTCCCTTTCTTCTTTTTCGATAGACTCCTGAAAAACACTCCCATTGGTGAGAGAAGCCCATGGGTCCAGGGGAAGAAGCTCACAGGCCCATGAAAAGAAGCCTATGGGGCTATGGGAAGAACTCCATTTCAGCCCTTCACAGCAGTCTGGCACGACTTTCCTGGGCCCTAGGACCACCTATCTAGCCCTCCCTCCAGGTAATTTTTTTGTGTTGCCTCACAAGGTCACTTTTGAAATGCTAGATTGCTTCTTCCCTCCGCTTTATTTGCTTCTGATGTTGTTAGCCTCAAGTTTATCTCCCTTATTGAAAATGGTATGTGATTTGCAGTTGCTAAGTAACATCTCTAGATTTTTTAAACCCTCTGTGAGTTCCTTGCGTATGTTATAGGTCGCTACATATAAATATCTGTGGGGTGATTTTTTTTTTTTTAGTAAACCTCACTCTTGTTTATGGCTTCCTTTTTCCTGCCTGTCTGACCTATTGATACAATTGGATTGGAAGCATTGCCTATCTCGGGAAAGATTTCTGTGTGACCGGCAGGGACACCTAGCCTAGTTGTGACAGAAGGTGGGGCAGGCTGTACACGCAACATGACCCTGAGGAAGACGGGGTGAGCTTCAGTCTGACCCTGGAAAAAGGGTGGCGAACTGCTTGGGTAGTCTGACCTTACAAACTAAATATCTTTTCTTTTTCCTTTTTTTTTTTTAATCTTTCTCTACCTCTTTCCAAAAGTATACCAGAGAGATATGGAAGGTATGCAGTGCATCTTAAGTAATTATGGGTAACACAAAATCTATCCCCGAAATGTCATTTTTAGTTTATATTCCTTCCAAAAATATGTCCTTCAGGCTCTTCGTGTATTCCTATTGTGTTATTTGAGTGTATTTTCAGGTACCTCTCAGATAAAAATTTAGCTTCTCGTATATGTGTATCTATAAAGTAAAAATGCCAATATAAATATTCTAGCTACTAATCATTATTGATTTGTGGTAAAAGCTTTCTGTGCTATTTCAGACTTCATATGTTTATATTATCTGGAGCCAAGTGTTACAAAAGGACTTCGGGTCTACAAAATACAGCATTATAATGAAAATATTAATGGTCCAATGATATTTAGTGTATCAATTTACCATTGTTACAATTAAAATAAGATATAGGGGCCGGGGATTTAGCTCAGCAGTTCTGCTGCCTGCCTTGCAAGTACAAAGACTCAAGTTCGATCCCCAGTACCCCCACAAAAATTAAAATAAGATGACATTAAATTTCTTATTGACAAAACAGGTAGAAGTCTGTATGCTCTTAAACTTCACTCATTATATTTGAGGAAACAGCTCAAAATAAATAGAGGTTAATATTAAAGCTAAGAGGCTTATTTCATATGTGATTGATTTCTACTATTTTCTTGTTTTGGAGCCACTGTTCATCAATATTCTACTTTTAATTTCTGGCTGTGGCTTATTTAATAAGATTATAAGATGAAGCGTAACCACTGATGACTTATGAAAGTCCTTGTCCTCTTTTCCAGACCATCGAAAGTTGATTGTTCATGAAACAATAAAACACAACATCTTTCTTTGTTTCCTTGAGATCAATCAAGGTAAGATTTTTTGATCCCTGGCTAGGCAACATAATTCCCTTCCTCAGACTAAAGAGGTCATAAGAAGGACTTTTGGGCCTTCTGCAGCCTCTTAAGACTAAGGAATCAAAATCTGGGGGTAGTGGTTAAGGTAGAATAGAAGAAATAAAAGACAGGTAGAAAGGAGACAAGGAAATCACAACTAAAATTTGTACTAAGACTGCAACTTCTGGGCCCAGTCAAATCTACCCAAGGTGATCCATGCCAGCATTCTCTTGGTTAAATTTAGGTTCTTTCTATGGAATTAACATGAGAAAAAGAAAAATGGAAACAAAGTCTTTGTAGATAGGGAGGGGTGGAAGAGTTGAAGGGAGGGCAGGGGAATGGGGAAAAGAATAAGAACCAAGATGGATTATGTAAAGATGTAAATTTCCAATGATGAATGCCATCACATTGTATACCTTAAATGTACCAATAAAATTATTAATTAAAACAAATTTAGGTTCTTTCCTTCCAGATCCATCACATCCAGAATTCCTCAGGAGTACTGATAATCCATAAATTGGCTTGATTGAGAAAGTAGGGAATGGGAACCTGATCTTAAGATAGGGTTGAGAGAATCCAAATAATGCTTAAATTACCCATATTTTTTTTTTTTAATGGGCCCATGCCTATAAAATAGGCTAGTAACCTTCTGGGACCAGGTCACCTTTCCCCAGGATTTCTATCTCAAGTGCAGAATACATGATCCTAGATCCAGAAAATAAGCACCTCTTTCTCTCTTGAGGGCCTGCACACTATTTCTTTGAGTGTGTACCTTTTAATTTCTTCCTCATAAAATTCTTCCCATGCCTCTTACTAACTAGTCTTGAACTGTTTCTCTCTGTGACAGGAGTCAACAAACTCGCACATGTTCTACGGGTAGTGTGGGTCAGGTTTCTTATCTCAGCTGTAGGAAGCTCTTCCAACCCAATCCAGTGAAAAGAACTCAAAACAAAAGACACTTAAGTCAAGCAAGATCTCCTGGGGAAATCCGTACCTGCACTTTGAAACAGAGTTTTGAAGAACAAGCAGGAAGCCACTGAGAGAAAGAAGGTAGAGTTATGTGCTTCCAACCAAGGAAGAGTGCAAACAAAGGCAGAGAGGTTGAGACAGGGCAGCAGTTGCTGGACACATAGATGCTCAGAGGTAGTTTCAGGGTTTCTGCAGAAGCAGCTGAAGAAGAAGAAGATGAAGAGTAACCAACTATTCTGCTTTGTCCACAATTCTCCCAGATTTAGCATCAAAAGTCCCCTGTCCTGTAGTTCTGGGAAGACAAAGATAGTTGGTCCCACTAGGTTGGAAGTCCTGATGTAGAGGATCATAGATGCCATGAAAAGAATCATATTCTTTTATATGTTTGTTTGTTTGTTTGAGACAGGGTCTCCCTATGTAGTGCAGGCTGGCCTCAAACTCACGGCAACCCTCCTGCCTTGGCCTCCTGAGCGCTGCAATTTTAGGCATGTGCCACCATGCCTGACCCAAGAATCACATTCTTGATCCATCAGGAGTTTAAGGCCATGAAAGGAGAGAGGGCATGTTCAGAGAAATGTCACCAAGCTGCATTATCAAGCACAGAGGCCGAAAGAGGCAAAACCTATACAAGCCAAAATCACATCTCCTGGCTTTTGCTGTCCATGCATGTGGAAAATGGAGATGTAAATAAATGTTGTTAAAGAGGGAGATGGCAGGGCAGAAAGGCAGTGGCAAGGATGAGACTTAAAGCCTGGAGTCTTGTGTTCATCCCTTTCACTTACATAGCTCTGTATGCTGCGGGTCTCACATCTATGAAATGGGATAATACCTACCTCCCTGGCTTGTTTTGATGATCAAACAGTAGAGTGCACGAGAAAGCTTGGTAGACCATAAAGCACTGTCTAAGTATTAGTAATAGGGTCCACTGTTGCACTCAAAATGTGTCCGACCACATCAATCTAGAGGCTTCAGTCTTGGTTGTAATCACTTCCGGCTTTTCAACAGCAGCTCACCGTCATTACTAACTCCTGGGTGTAAGCTCGCTTGGACCGGGTTGAGGGTTGTTTGGGAGGACTGCCAGAGAAGAGGCAATCCAGTCTCCCCTTTCTCCTCCCACTCCATAAAATGTGAACCAGGTTAACTCATAAATTATAACAAAGCTAGGTGCCGCAGTACTTCCATTCGCGAACACTTTTGTGTGCAAACAGAAGCGTTTGGTTAAATTTTGTTTTTGTTTGCAAACTCTGCGTTGAGTGACAAACACACCCCAGCCACCTTTCCCACACAGACACAAATGTGGTCATCTTTTCAAAATTGTAGAACAATTTAAGTTCGTGAACCAAGGCACCGCTGTGCATTTTTGTGCACCCGTAGTCCCAGTTTCTCAGGCAGACTGAGGCAGGGGGATTGCTTGAGCCAGCCCAGGCAGCATAGCAAGACACTGTTTTAAAAAAATTTTAAAAAAACGAGTGAATGGAAGGACAGAAAAATCTAGACCCCAAAGTACAGTTCCAGTTGTGGATAATCAAGTTACCTCACGCCCTGCTTATGATCCTTTCATATCTCTTTTGCCTGGAGGACAAAGCCCATACTTCTTGATCTGGCTCCTACTTCTCTAGGATCTCATTAGTCCTTTCTCTTGGTGCAGCTTAGTTCCAACCACAATGAACCGCTCAGCATGCTGGGGCGCGGTCCCCTGCCCTGACTCTCCCAGTGTTCACCTCCTTAGATTTCAAATATTGAGCTAAGATGCTGCTTCCTACATGGGTGCTGCTTTGGTTTCCTCGGGCAAAGTCGGACATCTGTAAGCCTACTGCACCTTGGGCTCTGTTCTAGGACACGGGAGAGTATGCAATATTGTACATTGGACCAGAGCATTGGGTTTCTGATTATTCTTTAGCATTTGAGGCCAGATTTATTTGCCATTTTCTTCTTTGGGTGAGTCCCAGAGAGGCATCAGTGTGAACTCTGAAAAGCATAGATTCTGGGGCCAGCTGGCCTCGTGGTGGGACCTTAGATAATTTACCTCAGTACCCACATAAGTAAAATGAGGACAATGGTATTCATGCCCACTTCACAGTATGTTCACGAGTACGTGTGTGTAAAAAAACTGAGAACAGTGCCTAATGCCTATTCATAGGTTTTGTTATTAGTCTCCCAGTTTCCTCTTTTGTGAAATGAGAGTAGTACTCCCTGGAGAGAACTCATGTAAGCAGAAGTGATTGGCACAGAGAACGGTCTTAAGTCCCTTTCCTGTCCTTTCACTTCTTTTTGTTGTGGTCTGTCATACCGGAAGTTAAACCAGTTGTTGTTCACAGTACTGGGGGCAAGGGCCTTCACACTGATCTATACTCCCAGCTCATTTATTGTTTTTTTTGTTTTTAATTTTAACAGAGGGTGTTACTAAGTCCCTAGCTTGCTCAGGCTGGGCTCAAACTTGAGGTCCTTCTGCCTCAGTTTCCCTGAGGCATGAAGCCTAGGTCACTTTTACTTTTTGACCTGTGTATTATAACTCTTCATTTACATGTCTTCCTACCTCTGAAAACCCTTAGCTCCTTCAGGGAAGAGACAGGTTTGTCCATCTCTGTGGCCTCGGCATTGACACATAATATGTGCTCAAGAAATGCTTGGTGAAAGAGTTGATATATACATACTTTTTTTTTGGTTTTTTGAGACAGTGTCTCACTATGTAGTTGAGACTAACCTGGAACTCACTGTGTAGCCCAGGCTGGTCTTGAACTCACAGTAATCCTCCTGCCTCAGCCTCCCGAGTGCTGGGATTACAGGTGTGCACCACCACGCCCAGCTTTGTACATACATTTTTTTCCCTAGGAGTTGATGTGGTGCATATGCCTGGAATCCTAGTACTCTGGGAAACTGAGGCAGGAAGGAAGACTGCAAGTT
>NW_022911676.1:0-473 GCF_012274545.1 Fukomys damarensis | reverse complement strand
ACTGACCGCTTTTGCTTTAAACGGCTAAGCGGCGAGAGAAGCTGTTTCCCGAGGAAATCAGCATTTAAAACGGCAGAAGCCTTTGGTACAGTGCATTTGTGTTCTAACTTCAAACTGAACCTATCCCCAACTATACAGAGTTCTGGAGGCTTGTGTGCACTCAGAGCTGCTAGGCACTCCCTTAGGCCTGAAGGGATTCTCTGCTAAAAGGGCCTCACAACAGTGTATCAATCACTGCCATGCAGAGACCTACAAACAAAAATGACTACAGTTGTACTCCCCCTAAGAAGTGGACTTCACTGGTGAACACACAGAGTTGCAGCACCTTTCTCTGTGGAGTACGTCACATTCATGAAACTGACCGCTTTCGCTTTAAACTGCTAAGAGGCGAGAGAAGCTGTTTCCCAGGGAAACTGCACTTTAAACGGCAGAAGTCCTAGGCAAAGTGCGTTTGTGTTCTAACGTCAAACTGA
>NW_022911675.1:0-217 GCF_012274545.1 Fukomys damarensis | reverse complement strand
GTTACCACCCTCATGCCACCATCAGAGGTGACCCCGACAACGTGCTCTCTACGTTCTTGTTCTCACTTCCTCATTTCACATCATCCATAGTTACTGTTAAACTCTGGTGTAAGGCACCTGGTTTTCAAGCGTACAGCAGCCATCTTGGTTCTCACTGGATGTGCCGGCCCTGCCACCTCTGCTGTCACTGAACTCCACCGATTGCGAGACCTGGCAC
>NW_022911674.1:0-314 GCF_012274545.1 Fukomys damarensis | reverse complement strand
GGGACTGATTCATTGTAGGAAAATCAGAGTTCCGACTGGGTACTACATTTCAATAGGTTAATACGTGTGCAAATGGAGTCTGGAATTCAACATTAGGCTGAGGATAAAGATAAAGCACAGTTTGATTAACACACACCCACCAATTTAGATAGTTTGAATCACTTCTCTATTTCACTCAGAATATGTACCAGATGAGTGTGGGCTGAAGAAAGGGACTCTTGGTTCTTACGCCATCTCAGTCAGACTTGATATTCCTTTGATAGTGTAGGCATCTTGCCAGACTTTGAGATTCAAATGTGTGACAAGTCAAGTAG
>NW_022911673.1:0-235 GCF_012274545.1 Fukomys damarensis | reverse complement strand
ATTGCATTCATTGTAGAAAATGGGCACATGGACATAACACATCACAACTCTTCATTTCCCCATGCCTCCATTCCCCCTCTTTTGCTACCATCAGATTCATTTATTAATCTTATAAGTCCTTATAAAGTTAATTATCATACAAGCAGATTAACAACCATACTAATTAGTCCACAAAATAAACGAAACAATTATACTATATCAAGAGACACTATTAGATATATTGTCCATGCTTGAT
>NW_022911672.1:0-240 GCF_012274545.1 Fukomys damarensis | reverse complement strand
CCAAGGTGAACATCATCCTCTGCTCTCCACCCTTGCCCTCTCCCCGCGGCTGGCCGGAAGTTCCACAGCTGTTCTCAGCATTACGCTCCACCGCCTGCCCCACTATGAGCCAGCCTTGTTTAGGCCACACCCCCTAGCTTCCGAGGAGGCCTTTCATGGCTTCTTCAGAACCAACCAGGTCATGACCCAGACTCTCCAGCTCTGCTTTTCCCTTGAGTGGCAGCCACATGACTAGTGTCA
>NW_022911671.1:0-551 GCF_012274545.1 Fukomys damarensis | reverse complement strand
AGACAAAATAATAATGTGACAGTTTCATAGAATGGAGAAACACTTCTGTGCCAGAGAATTTAAATGTCGTCCACCTGGATTCCCAGATGTTTACCAGTTTTAACCATGTAAAACCTTCTGTTAACCTGTGCTCTCCAAATAACAACCTTGAAAGGTGTTGGGTAGTTATAGAGCACAGGCCCAAAGATGCAATCATTGCTGACACTGGAGCAGTAGTCGTCCTTCATCTATTTGTTATAATCAGTCTGTATTTATTCCATTAGCATTTTATAACTGAATCACTGCAAGAAGTCAGAAAGTGGAATGCAACTGTGACCTTTACCCTTAAAAATCTTTTAAACATTCCTTTGGAAAAGAGACTTTCATTTGTTGTATCACTTAATTCAGATGTAAAAACAAAGGGGGTGGGAAAGAGATGGGGAGAGAGACCAGAGGAGAGAGACGAAATGAGGGAGAGAGAGACCAGAGGAGAGAGACACGAAATGAGAGAGAGAGAGGGAGAGAGAGAGAGGGAGAGAGAGAGAGAGAGAGAGAGAGAGAGAGAGAGAGAG
>NW_022911670.1:0-203 GCF_012274545.1 Fukomys damarensis | reverse complement strand
GCTGCGGCACACACCTGTAATCCCAGCACCCAGAAGGCTGAGGCAGGAGGACTGCCTCAAGTTAGAGACCAGCCTGAGCTACATAGCAAGACCCTGTCTCAAAAGAGCAACAGAAAGGGAAGGGGTGGCTGGGCCTGCCCTGGGAATCTCCCCAAGTCTGTAGATAAACCAGGGCCTGTGCTCAGGGAAGCCTCTGCCCCGAG
>NW_022911669.1:0-201 GCF_012274545.1 Fukomys damarensis | reverse complement strand
AGGATCCTTTCTCTCACTTGCTATTTTCAGCCAATTTCTGCTTCCTTGTTTTTTCTTGACTATACTGGCACATGATAGCTGTCACTGCAGGGACTGAATGGAAGATCTGTGGGACTAATAACTTCTCGCTTGCCATCATCTTCAGTCCATGGCACATAACCTAGGGAGCACATCTGGGTCTTTCTTGGTCTTCAATCTGTT
>NW_022911668.1:0-283 GCF_012274545.1 Fukomys damarensis | reverse complement strand
GGGGTGGTTGCTAAAGAGATAAGCACCATTAGAAAAGAACCAAGTGCATGGCACAGGGATAAGAAGAAAGATTAATGGAGGTCATCTTGGGAATCAGCAAAACCCCATTCATCACAGGCCCAAAGGCACAAAAGTGGAAACCTTTTGTTGAGAAGAAAGTCTCTTGGGCTCCTGCTCAAGAAGGGTCTTCTAGGGGCTGGGGATGTAGCTCAGTGGCACCACACCTGCCTGGCAAGTGCAAGGCCCTGAAGTTGATCCCCAGTACCAGAAGAAAAAAAAAAAA
>NW_022911667.1:0-250 GCF_012274545.1 Fukomys damarensis | reverse complement strand
GTTTGTGCCAAAAAGCAGCAAAATAAAACCATTCCCTAGCTTGTAACAAAGGGAGTTCTTTTACTATCATAGAACTTCCAGTCAGAGTCTAGTGATAAATTGGGAACTTGCATTTGAGCATTTGCAGAATGAATAACTATTCAAATTAATTATATTGTTATATAGTCCTGGTACAGTGTTCCATTTAAAAGATATTTACAAGCCATCCCTCAAGTGCCCCTACAGCCTTCAGAACATAAGGTTATCTCTC
>NW_022911666.1:0-216 GCF_012274545.1 Fukomys damarensis | reverse complement strand
GCATTCCTGCTGAAGGTGGGGGTGCAACTGAGTCAGTGTAATGGCAAAGTACACAAATGCAGAGAGGAATAGAAAGGAAATGTAAGAAGTTTCTTCCTCTCCCCAAGCTTCCAGGAAGGGTGAGAAGAAACAAGATGACTGCTGAAAGTTAACCCTTCCTTTTCATTATTTTGGCTTGAAGAGTTTTGTTTACTTGTTTTTCTTCTGTGTGGTGTG
>NW_022911665.1:0-1102 GCF_012274545.1 Fukomys damarensis | reverse complement strand
GAACTCTTACACAGATAAATTTTTCACTAATTAGAGAAGCAGCAAGGAAATGCACAAAGTGATCATGAGATATATGTATAAATTCATTATAGGTGATATAACCAGTTAACACTAACTCAGTGGCTTAAAACAATAGAAATTTTGTTACAGTATTGGAGGAAAGTTAGAGATCAGTATTATTGAGGCAACATCAAGGTGTCAAGACCACAATCTCTCAGTGGCAGTAGAGGATGATTTCTTGCTTCTTTCAACTTCAATTGACTTTTGGCTGTCTTTTGTGACTGTATAACTCCAATATCTGTCTCTATTGTCACCTTGACTTTTCCAACTATATGAAGGCTTTCTGTGTATCTTTGAGGATCTAAAATTATGTTTGTGACCCAGCTAGACAAACCTGGATAATATATTTGATTTCCTTAACTACATCAGCAGTCTTTGTCAAATAAGACAACATTCATAGGACCCAGGGATTAGGACGTAGACATAAAGAGGATATCTTTACAGCCTTTTCCAAATAAGTGAACATTTCTCATTTGGCTAAGAGATTAGGATATAGATATATTTTTGACATCTTTACTTTATTTCACTATAATTGTACAAGATTTTCAAAGCTTTGATTGGAAACAATGATTTGGCATTTTGAAGAGGCATAAAGCACCTTGTAGATGTTATACTCTAACTCTAAAGATGGGTAGACTATAGTCCCATTTTATAATTCAGAATGTTGACAGAATTTAAGAATGGTCACTGTAATATACTCTCCACTGATATACATTAATATAGTGAATGGGGGCACAGCGACATGGTTTTTAAAGAACAATAATCATGCAACAGGCTGCTTCCATTGTAACTCAAACTCCTGTACCAAATCTTTCATCTCATAAAACTTGTATTAACTCTGAGAGCTTGCATTTTCTCTTATGTAAGATGATGGTGGTAATTATTCTTAAATTATACAGTTTTGATAAGATTAAGTGAAACAATTAAGGTAAAATGCTTACCACTGGGACTAGCTTATAGAAAATGTTCTGTGAATGTTAGCTGCTTTATCAGAAATAATAGCATTACTGCTCCCATTGTTGATTCTTGGAACTAGTTGTAG
>NW_022911664.1:0-503 GCF_012274545.1 Fukomys damarensis | reverse complement strand
ATAACTGAAATAAAGCAAAGAAAATATATAAAGGCAAAATTACAAGAATCTGTTAAGGAATAATGATTATTGTGAAACAGGAGTATTTTATCTTAAGAGTGCTGTATTAGTGAAAAATAGATGGAAAGATGGGATGGAGAGAATGCGGAATTAGGAGAAAGAGGAGAAAAAGAGAGAACAAAAAGTCCAAGATAGAATCTTACAATTCTCTGTTTATACATCCCATAAAGAAAGTGCAGTTCCTACTCATGTTCAGAAAATATGGACAGAAAGCATTCACTGGAGTCTTTGACCCAGCCCTGAGTCGAGTAAGGCTGCCTCTGTGTCCTGCTGCCCTGAACACAGTGGTCCACATGGTGCTGGTGCTGATCCTGGGACAAGGCCTCCTGAATTGGCTACATAAGAGAGAGCTGTGTGTCCTCAGGCCCTGTGGATGGGGGTGTGAAGGATTTAATTCCCTAATCTGAAGCATTTATTTCTGCATGAGACAACTCCTTGTCATG
>NW_022911663.1:0-786 GCF_012274545.1 Fukomys damarensis | reverse complement strand
AAAAAAAAAAAAAAAAAAAAAAAAAAAAAAATCAATCATTTACCCACTTTCAAAGTCAAAACTATATAACAAGTCTCAGCTAGGTAAGTCTTACTCTCATGTCTGCTCCTCTCCCCTCCCCTCCTTCCTCCTTCATTTGGCTACAATGCACACATCACCACACATATTTTTAAGATGTATTTAGGACAGATATCTGAAGTGGGATTTCTGGACCAAAGGGTGAATGCGTTTTTTGCTCCTTACTGTTTCATTTCTTTCCGTTGTGTTTCATTTTGTGGTCCCCACTAGCACTGCATGAGGAGGACATTTTCTCGCGGAGGCCAGAGTTCATTGATTTTATCTTATCTGTTCTTCAGTTTCCTTGCATCTCCTAGTTTAGAAAATGCAATTCGGATTTGTGTAGAGGTCACAAATCAGTGTGTACTGCGAGAACTTGGTGATGACTGGTCCCAGGAGTCACGAGGATGACGACGCCGCTTCAGGCTTGGACCTTATTTCCAGTGTGCTCGGGATTTCTGGACAGAACTGAGAAGGCAATAGGTTTATTTGGAGGAATGAAGTTTCACAGCATCTCCTGATTCCGACAATTTCGGAACAACCTTGCCTAAATTCATGTAAAGTGATTCAAAAATTTTAAATCCAAATTCATCACAAACAAAACATGTATTATCAAATTCAACTACAAAATTAATTTACTTAATTGATTTTCTTCCAACTTTAGATTTTATGATCTACACTTATTTATTAACACTTATTAACAAGTGTTTAGGGAGAAACATTGCAGTG
>NW_022911662.1:0-219 GCF_012274545.1 Fukomys damarensis | reverse complement strand
TTATACTTTGGTCCTTAAAAAAAAAAATAAGAAATACCACTCTCCTAATATATTCTAACTTAAATTCACTATTTACTAAGAACTCTTTTCTTTTGGTACTGGGGATCGAACTCAGGTCCTTGTGCTTGCAAGGCAGGGGACAGAACCACTGAGCTCAATTCCCAGTCACTAAGAACTCTTTGTATGCAAGATGTTGTATTGAGTTGCAGAGAATACAAA
>NW_022911661.1:0-227 GCF_012274545.1 Fukomys damarensis | reverse complement strand
GAGCTGGGGATTTAGCTCAGTGGTTCTGCTACCTGCCTTGCAAGTGCAAGGACCTGAGTTCGATCGCCGGTACCAAAAAGCGGGGTGGGACGCAAAACAACAATATTACTGTAGCTAAGTCTGATTCAGAGGCTGAGGAATTTCACTGTACTGTCAGAGCCGATGGGAGTGACTAGGGAGAGTCGTGGTTTTTTTTAGCTACGCCCTCCTATGGAAACACGACAAAT
>NW_022911660.1:0-332 GCF_012274545.1 Fukomys damarensis | reverse complement strand
CTGCAGCCTGGAGCTGAGCTCCGCCCTCCAGGGTCACCTCTGTCCTCTGCCAGGTTTGCCCACAAGGAGCCTGGACCACAGTTGCCCTCATCCTCTCTGCTCTTGGGAGCCAGGGTGAGGGTAAGTCACAGTGTCTGCATAATCTCTGCACAGGTTCTGACCATGGTCTCTGGGCCTGATTCCCTGGCCGAGCTCCTGGATGCTTGGATGCCTGGTATTTATGCGCTGTCCTGGTTACTCCAAAAGCCAACAATAGAACAATAGCCCACTAGATCATATTATGCTCATATAATAACTATATAAAATCTTTCCTCCCTATGTACTGATTAAGT
>NW_022911659.1:0-494 GCF_012274545.1 Fukomys damarensis | reverse complement strand
TTTTTTTTTCTTTTTTTTGTACCAGGGATCAAACTCAGGTCTTTGTGCTTGCGAGGCAGGCAGCGGAACCACTGAACTAAATCCCCAGCCCACCAGACATGTTACTGTAATATGTATACATTGGTCACGGTCAAATGGCTAAGTTTTCTATGGGAAAACAATGAAGTTTTATTTAAAAGGCTCTTGGTACAAAACAAAATTAAAGCACAAAGGGTTTCATGTAACTGATACTCATTGTTATTTCATGGTGTATATGCCTTCTGGGTATACAGTCTTTTAGGATATTGTTTATGGTAATGATCTTTTTGACTCAGGTCTCTATCTGCCTTCTTGTACTCCAGCTCCTTGTGGTAAG
Source organism: Fukomys damarensis (assembly GCF_012274545.1). Taxonomy (NCBI): domain Eukaryota; kingdom Metazoa; phylum Chordata; class Mammalia; order Rodentia; family Bathyergidae; genus Fukomys; species Fukomys damarensis. Next base: position 139 of record NW_022911659.1, on the reverse strand, counting down.
AGATACATGTCAAGCCAGCATGAGATAACCAGTCAAATAATAGTTTTCTTAAAAACTTACGTGATATGTGTTATACGTGTCACCACACTCAGGGATGCTCAGCTGCCAAACAGTTGAAACAATGTCACACACTAAAATT
>NW_022911658.1:0-471 GCF_012274545.1 Fukomys damarensis | reverse complement strand
TATTGAGGTCCCTCACTACAATTGTATTAGTGCTTATTTGGTGTTTCATATCCCTTTATATTTATTTTGTATAGTTGGGAGGACTAGTGTTTGGTGCATATATATTTGTCACCAATTCCTGTTGGATTGCTCCCTTTACAAGGAGGTAGTGACCGTTTTTGTCTCTCTTAATTAGTTTTGGTCTGAAATTTACGTTGTCTGCAAATAAGATAGCTACCCCTTATTCTTTCTGGGTTCCTGTCACATTGAGAACTGTTTCTATCCTTTTACTTTCAGTCTATGAGATTCTTTTTCAAGTGGTTGTATTTCTTGTATACAGCACAGTGTTGGATTTTGCTTCTAAATCCATTCTGCCAGTCTATTTTCTTTGATTGGTGAATTGAGGTCAATGACATTGATGGTTATAACCAATATATATTTTTTTCTCATTGAATTTATTGGTACATTTTAGGTATACAGTACAGTTATATT
>NW_022911657.1:0-579 GCF_012274545.1 Fukomys damarensis | reverse complement strand
TGCTACATTGCACAAGTGGGGATCGAACTTGGGATCCTCCTGCCTCAGCCTTTCAGAGTGCTGGGAATACAAGCATGCACCATGATGCCCAGATTGGGGAGACCTATATTATGTGAAAACTGAAAAGCAGCAAGAAAACTCTGTGAAAGAAAACGAACAGGGTACCAAATAAATAGGAAACAACAATGGCAACTTGAAAAAGAAAGGAAGGGAAAACAAAAATGTTTAAAGAGCAAAAAATGTCACATGTACAGTGGACCTTACAAACTCAATTCATTCTCGAGGGCTACTCTAACTCAAGTTGGTCAACTGAAGGCTCTGGATCCTCTACACAGCCTTCGGAGTCTGTCCCCTGTACACAGGCAGATCTCAGTGTCCTTAGAGAAACATTGGCCCAGGATTTCTCAGTTATCCCCACACAGGAAAGGATGTATAATGGTCCTTCCAAACTCTTTAAGGGTTAAATCTGTATCTGAGACCATCTGGAAGCAAGAGTGGCTAGCATTTAGGTTGTAACTCAAGACTCTGTAAATTACAACTAAAAGTTGTTCATATGTCAGGCAGGTCATAACTTGAAGG
>NW_022911656.1:0-1368 GCF_012274545.1 Fukomys damarensis | reverse complement strand
GTGTGTGTGTGTGTGTGTGTGTGTGTGTGTGTGTTGTGTGTTTTCATAATCACTCCATAAATACAGATTATAAAATAAAAATCTAAAAATATGTGGTGTCTTGAGGTCACAAAAGCAGAAAAATAGGAAGTTATGCTGCAAAATTAGGGAAAAGAATTTAGAATTTTATGTGCCATTAAGGATGGGGGTAATTTTGTAAAGAAAAGACAAAGAAGAAAGAGCAGTCTTTTATTAAGATTTTCCTGTTGACTTAACTGAACACATAAAGCACATTGAGATTTAAAATAATGTCAATTATACTGCTGAACAGTCTCAGTAGCCAATGAACTCACACATTTTTTGTAATTTGGGCAGGTCATCATTTTGAGTGATTATTATAGGTCCTAAAAATTAGATTCCCTTGGAAGTGTAACACCTCAGAGTCTATGCCCAATCAAAATGTGTGGGAAAGAAATCTGTACAGTTACTTGTCCCCTTGTACTAGCCAATGCAAATATGCATTTCTCTATATATAAATTATAAGAGATAATCGGAAAATGCTAAAACAATTTTCCTAAATACTTATTTGGTGTTAAATTGACTGATATATGTAAGATATAGCCCAATTAGTTAGTTCAGACAAAATTGAGAATATCAGTATAGTTTCTGATGATATTTTAAAAAATGTGACAGGAAGAAAAATATCAGTTCTATTATCTCTCTCCTATGGTAGAACAGCCTCTACTTCAGAATTTCAGTAAAGAAAAATTTTGACAATATTGGTATAATCACACGTGAGCGCACAGAAACACACACACACACTTCTAAGGACAAATTAGAATTTCTAAGCAAAAGCTATAGAAAGGAAACAGGCATGAGAAATAAAATCTCTCAATCACCAAAGTGACAATCTGCATACGTACGTTCATACATGTATATATACACATATATAAAGGATAGTTCTTATTAAAAAGAAGATACAAAATGTAAGCATGCATTGTTTCTCCATACACAATTTAGAAATGTGTGAAGGAATTTCCCTTCTATATTAAAAAAATCAAAAGTCTTTATTTTCAAAGAGGGCAGTCTATAAACATAGAAAAGCGATAAACCTTTATATAAATTAAGAGTTTTCATTACAAATGATTATAGAATATTAATATAGTATCTAGTGAATGAAGGGCAGGTTGGATTTTTTTACTCCCTATTTTCATTGTCTTTTCTTTCTAATTTAAAAGTTGTGAACAATGTCTTGATTTGTTCTAGTGATGCAAAAATCAATTCCAAATTAAGTCCTTAGCCTTAAATTTGTTCTTTGTCAAATGATCAAGAAGGAATTAAATGCTAGTAGTGGAGTTTATGCAGTGCAGCAGTTGTACAATGCCTGAG
>NW_022911655.1:0-2205 GCF_012274545.1 Fukomys damarensis | reverse complement strand
TTCTTTATTTCACTTAATATCTCATAATTAGATAAAGGTAACTGAAAAGTTATTCTATACTGAGATGAGCATTTAAATGTGTTTCAGTGATAATAAGAAAATCTAATAGTTCTAATATAATAATGTCACCATGTTATGTTAAGCTGATATGCTGCTCTTGATCTCAGGTTTTCTCTGGAAGACTTCATAATTGTTATCTGTTAACATTCTGCAGGAATTCAACTTCTAAGACAACCATGACTGGTAAAAAAAATAACAGTTCATTGGTTATACTATGTATTTGAAGTTGCTTGCTATCTAGATAAGATCATAAAATTAGAATGTAACTGATCTCCTTGGTGTTCAACAACTGAGGTTTGGAGACCTCAGAGAGCTAGAGAGATAACTGGGCTAAGACGACAGCCAATATTTTGGTCCTGACACTCCAAGATCAACAAGGACCCAGAAAGAGCATGAAAGGAGCTTTTCTCCAAGATCCTACAACTTTGGTAAATCACTCGGTCTCTTGAGTAGGGAGACTGTTGGTACCTAGAGGATCCAGCATACTAAAAAGGTAGGTCGCCAAGGAGAGAAAAATGTCTCCCAGGCTGCCACATGATCAAGCAAGATTGTGACCCATCCTGCCTGCTGGCACTGATGGAGGGAACTGAGACTCTGTAAATGGTTCCAAAAGTAACCTCTGAAGTCTTACCTGACCTAATAGAAAGAAAGATTAATTTTGCTTAACACATATCTCACTTTAACTTGATCTTAAACACGCAGTAGAAAAGTATACCTAGAAGATGTATAAAAACTAATATAGTAATAAAAGCTAGCTACTAAAATGGGGCTCCAATCTCTGACCCTTGCTTGGAATTTCCAGCTACACCTGCAGCTTACATTATTATGGTTTAATGAGACTAGAAAGCTACACTGGAAGCTGTAAAGGCTCAGCAAGAGTCTTTAAATTCCACAGCTAAAATTGTCCTCCAAAATCACCAAACTCTCCATCTTCCTATAGCTAAAACTGGAGGGACTTGTGTACCATAATAAATTAAATTTGTAGTTTTCATATGAATAATTCAGATGAGGTCTTGGACATATAGATAACCTGCATCAGTAGACTGGTCTAGGAGCCAGCTACAGTCACTGTTCTGGCCCACTAAGAGCAGTGTCTAATGTGGCTCCATTCTCCAATTTGCCTTTTCATTATAGTGCTCCTGCTTTGGTTGTATGTGCTTTAATCTCTTGGCAAAGGTTGTTTATTCTCATCTAGAGGATGCCAAACTCCAAGTGATCATGCAGATGGAACCAACCACAGATGTGCCAGACTCCTTTCACTGGGATCCACTAGATTGACCTTGTTTTTTTTTTTTTTTTTTTTTTTTTTTTTTTTTTTTTAGTACCGGGGATCAAACTCAGGTCTTCGTGCTTGTGAGGCAGGCAGTGGAACCACTGAGCTAAATCTCTGGCTAGATTGACCTTGTAAAAGGAGTTCATGACTGCCAAACTGCAGCACAATTTCCCTCCACAGCCAGTTGGATTGGCTTTCTGGAGAAACCCCCAGACTGCAGTATCCCCTACATCTACCCTTCTCACCTTGAAATGGCTAGATTGAAACTACACCCATTCTCCCCTAATTGCATGTTATGGTTTGTGCCTGATGCCTCCCTGCAAAGCCTCATGTGGTCATAGGTGGGTTTTTTTCCAGAGGTGGCTGGATCTAGAGTGCGAGATTGATTCATGGTGCAATGCTTGGATGAAGGCTGTGTGATTACTAATCAGCCCACTGAATAGTTTGGCACTGCCCTAATCCCAGTAGCCTGAATACAATAGAAGGGACAGAAAGAGGCTTGGCTTGTCCCTTATTGCTTCACCACCTTCTGGCCACCATGAACTGTCTCTCTTGTGTGCCACCCTACCTTGGAGCCAGCTGATTATGGACAGAAACCTCTACAAACTATGAGCTAAATAAACTTTTCCCCCTTTAACTTTGAGTGTCAGGTATTTTGTTTCAGCAAGGAGAGAAAAATAGCTAAGATACCATAGTTATGGTTACCTCTTCATAGGGGGATCACTATCAGCAGTTAAGTTAGATATAACTTGGTCCAGTAAGTTCAGATAAGCATCAGTTGCCCAAGTAGGTGACCAGAGCATATGGATCCATCATTTCCCAAGGATGCATTTAGTTTCTCCATGTACCCTTGCTATGTGACTCATTTCCTT
>NW_022911654.1:0-206 GCF_012274545.1 Fukomys damarensis | reverse complement strand
AGGGGCAAACCATTCCTACTGTTTCACCCCGAACCATTTTACAGAGAAAGTTATCTAATCGATTTTGTGTTGGCCTCCATAAATCATTATTTCAGTCCATGGTGGCTTTGTCAGTTTTTAGTAAGCTGATACTGTTAGTCTTTTTGAGGGCCTTGTGTTGATTATTCATAAGGCAGGGTACGGGAATCATCACTGTGATGAAGATG
>NW_022911653.1:0-304 GCF_012274545.1 Fukomys damarensis | reverse complement strand
GACCACCAGGGCACCCCACTAATTAGAAGCATCACCAGAACCTTACCTCACATGGGGTCTGCTTGGGTGGGGGTGCTTGCTTGGGGAGACAAAGGTGCAGGAAGCCCAGCCTGTAGGTTTAGGCTCTGTGTGCCCTCATTCCCATCCCCATGTCCTGCGGAGCCTCAGGAACAGTCCTAGGCAGGGCAAAAGGATAAAGCCAGCCTGTGTGACATTGGCTCTCAGTTGCCCCAAGAGCCTTGCAAACCTCAAACTGGGACTCTGAGACTTCAGGCACAGCACTTCAGCCCTGGCACAGTCCAGC
>NW_022911652.1:0-372 GCF_012274545.1 Fukomys damarensis | reverse complement strand
TGGCAAGGTTGGCAACTGTTGGGAAGGTTAAACAGATCAGCTGGAAGCCCTAGGTTAGGGAGAAGGGAGAGGTCTCCAATGTGGGGGCCTTTCTCTGCCCCCACATTTCAAACCCCCAAGCTGGGAGGGTGGGGAGGAGGGAGTGGTGGAAGTAGATAAGCCCCATATTGAGTGCAGCCCTGACTGTAAGGCTTAAAGTCTCACTTCCACTCCATGGAGAATGAACAGCCAAAAAGGCCTCCACAATGCTGAGTCCTATAGCCCAAAGATGGCTCCGGAGGCAAGACCCAGGGCCTTACTTCTGGAAGCCGTGAACAGCCAATAAGGCCTCCACGATGCTGGGTCCTAACACCCAGCGAGGCTCCGGGAGCT
>NW_022911651.1:0-212 GCF_012274545.1 Fukomys damarensis | reverse complement strand
ACTGTGACTGCACAAAGGAGAGATGGGACTCGATCGAGGGACGGAGGGGAGGACTGAAACTGGGATCAGGATCCAGAGGAGCTCAGATCACAACAAGGACTGAAGTCGATAAAGAGAAAAGAGCAGAGACCGTGAAAGGGAACAGAAGTGGCAAAGAGAGGTCAAGAAAGAAAAGGAATGTGAGGGAGAATGTGAGCATGAGCGAGAACGAC
>NW_022911650.1:0-267 GCF_012274545.1 Fukomys damarensis | reverse complement strand
AATTAACTGAATGCACAAGCATTTAGGGGGCTCCTGCCCATGGTTACCTCCCAGGTACCCCGCACCGGTCAAGGGCCGATGGCAGAACTGCCAGACTGGAGCCCTCCCCTGGGAAGTGAAGCCGGAAGGCAGTCGCTGACTGGTGGAGCAAGGTCGTCCGGAGAATGCAGCAGCGGGTCGGGGACACCAGGGCAGACCCGTGCGGTGGGTGTCTGCAGCTGTGCCAGGAGCCCTGGCCCTGGGCCTCCGAGGCTCCTCCCACACAAT
>NW_022911649.1:0-223 GCF_012274545.1 Fukomys damarensis | reverse complement strand
AAATGGTAAAAAAGGAACAAAACACCCCACGCATTCTACATGGAGATCTCAGTCCTCCAGCAAAGTCTAAAGAGCAAACAAGACACCAAAGTGAGCTCTGGGAAAATTTTGCCAAAGGACTTCTAATCTGAATCTGATCAGCTGATATCATAGCTAGTCTGTGTATGCTGTTTTATTAGTGTAAGATTCTAAAAGAAAAATGGCCATTATTATTTCATGTTTA
>NW_022911648.1:0-232 GCF_012274545.1 Fukomys damarensis | reverse complement strand
AAGAGGCAAGAAACCTGGAGCCCAGGGCAGGTCGTGATCCCTGGGACCCTCTGACGCCCCTGTTTATCTCTTCCCTGCTCCAAGAATGCAAGGAGAATTCAAGGACGCAGACACCAGCACTTCCAAAACGTCCAACTCGAGGCTGCCCGGAACCATGCTGGTCACCGCACCCCGGCCTCCGTCTCTCCTTCCTCACGCCCAGATGGAACCGTACACCCCACACCCTTCCCCT
>NW_022911647.1:0-421 GCF_012274545.1 Fukomys damarensis | reverse complement strand
AGTCATTGTAATGAAGTTTTCAATTGAAGTGCTTCCTTGGGTATAGTTGCTATTTGAGCGAACATGGTAAGCAACCAGATGATGTAAATTGGCTTCATTTTTCACAGTTTTTTCAGATGGTCTTCCTGTATTTGAAGACAGATGAAGGCAATTTCTTTGTAGTAGCTGATGTGTACTGGCAATTCTCTGGTTGGTGGAATCCTTGCTTACTGGAGACATATTTAACTATGTGGAATTTGAAAATGAGCTTACTCCACTCCTTTCTGAAATTGGGTTTTCTGCAGTATCTCTTGCTGTATGTTTCTTCTAAAGGAAACTTGAAATTTGGGCTATGAGATTTGTACAATCATTTTTTATTTTCTGGCTCTTCTTTTAATATGTACTAGGATTTGTGGATATCCTCATTTAAAATTTGGATGTT
>NW_022911646.1:0-230 GCF_012274545.1 Fukomys damarensis | reverse complement strand
CTAGTGCAGAAGCGTCAGACAGAGTGCTCATAGAGAGTCTCAGAGAGGGACTCAGATGGAAAACCCCCAGGTACCAAAGATGCATGAAGTCACCCCACGAACAAAACTGCAGCTACAGAAGGACGAGGCAGAGCCTTTCTAACCCATGGGTTCTGGTGCCAAGGTGGTTTTTAAGTGCAACAAAATTGATTGTTCTGCACCCATTGAACACATTGTTTGTATCCTGGTTG
>NW_022911645.1:0-349 GCF_012274545.1 Fukomys damarensis | reverse complement strand
GCACAGTCAGAGAAGAGCACAGGAGCAGGGCTGAGCTGAGGTGAGGACGGAACTGTATCCCCGCGTCCCTTTGGCTCAGACACCGTGGGCTTCCAGGGTCTTTACAGACACAGGGGAGAGGGTCAGAGGGTTGTAGGGATCAGAGCGACGGGGTCGGGCAGTGAGCAGAGACTGAGCTCGCCTGCATGAAGTATGCATAAGTGGGTATGCACAGCTCAGGACCAGGCTAGAGCTCGGGGCGTGGACATCAGTAAGACAAGGGTCTGGGGTAATGGAGCATTCTGGCTGAGCCAACCTAATGGGGTCCTTGCTACACCTGGAACAGAGTGATCAGACATCCCCAGGGGAT
>NW_022911644.1:0-741 GCF_012274545.1 Fukomys damarensis | reverse complement strand
TTTGTTTGTTTGTTTGTTTGCTTTTTTCTGTTTCTTAGCTATTGGTAATAGTGCTGCAATGCGCATGAAAGTGCAGATGTCTCTTCAGCAGATGGATTTAATTTCTTTTTCTGTACACAACAAGAGCCTGATTGCTGGTTCACATGATAGCTCTACTTTTATTTTTGAGGGATCTGCACATTATTTTAAATAATGGCTCAAGGACTCTTTTTGTGGCCAAGTATATAGCTGTTAATAATATGGAAAGTGTTACTGCCCTCATAGAATTACTTTATAATGAGAGAGATGGATAAGAAGTACAGTAAAATGGCAATTCTGTGCAAGATTTTAAAGGCATAGGCAAACTTTAAGCAAATTTCAGAAGGTATTGAGTGAAAGAGGAGCTTATTATAGAATGTCCTAGTCAGATTTCCCATTGTTAGGACACAATACCTGATATCCACAAGTTAAAGGAGGGACGATTTAGTTTGGCTTATACTTTCAGAGACTTTAGTACACAGTTAACGTGTCCTCTCAGCTTAGGGAACTAAATGGCTTTTTGAAAACTCCAAATTAGTTAATTGAATACTAGGAACAGGAAGCCTTTTTTAATATTTGAATACTGCTGTGGTCAGTGCTGTTCATTCTCTAGGCTGAAATAATAAAACTCAATTTTCATGATAAAATAATTATTTCATGAAGGTATATCTTCGTTGATGAATAAAATTTAAAGTGAAGATGAGCTTTAAAAAATCAATGTTA
>NW_022911643.1:0-949 GCF_012274545.1 Fukomys damarensis | reverse complement strand
TTTTTGTTTGTAGGTGTCTGGCTGGTAGAGATTAAAACACTGCTGTGAGGCACTTTTAGCAGAAGCCCTTTAGGTCTAACAGAGTGCCTAGCAGCTCTGAGTGCACACAAGCTTTCAGAACTCTGTATACTTGAGGATAGGTTCAGTTTGACGTTAGAACACAACCTCACATTGCAGAGGGCTTCTGCCATTTAAAGTGCACTTTTCCACGGGATGCAGCTTCTCTGGAGGCTTAGCCATTTAAAGCGAATGCCGTCAGTTTCATGAATGTGAAGTACTCCACAGAGAAATTTGCTGCAACTCTGTGAGTTTACCAGTGAAGTCCACCTCTTATGTGGAGTACAACTGTATTCGTTTTTGTTTCTAGGTCTCTGCCTGGCAGAGATTGAAATACTGTTGTGATAAACTTTTAGCAGAGAAGTCCTTCAGGCCTAAGAGAGTGCCTAGCAGCTCTGAGTGCACACAAGCCTCCAGTAGTCTGTATACTTGGGGATAGTTTCAGTTTGACATTAGAACACAAACTCACTTTGCAGAGGGATTTGCGGTTTCAAGTGCAGTTTTCCCCGGGAAACAGTTTCTCTCGCTGCTTTGCCGTTTAAATTGGTCAATGACATGAATGTGAAGTTCTCCACAGAGAAATGTGGTTCAACTCTGTGAGATTACCAGTGAAGTATACCGCTTATGTGGAGCACAACTGTATTCCTTTTTGTTTATAGGTCTCTGCCTGGCAGAGATTGAAACACTGTTGTGTGGCACTTTAACAGAGAAGCCCTTCAGGCCTAAGCGAGTGCCCAGCATCTTTGAGTGCACACAAGCCTCCAGAACTCTGTATACTTGAGGATAGGTTCAGTTTGACGTTAGAACACAAAAGCACTTTGCAGAGGGATTCTGCCGTTTCAAGTGCAGTTTTCCACGGGAAGCAGCTTCTCTGGAGGCTTAGCCATTTAAA
>NW_022911642.1:0-246 GCF_012274545.1 Fukomys damarensis | reverse complement strand
TGAACTTTGCATCCATCCAAGCCCCTTGCCTCTCATGTACTTGCCCCTGGTCTCATTCATTGTCTCCTCTTCACGTGGACCCACATCCCAGATCTTTGGACTACTATATGTCAGGCTTATATGTCCCTGGACATAGTATGATTTTCCTTTGCGGCTGTCACATTTTACCCTCACTACCTCCCACCAGTCCTTCAAATTCCAGGTCAGTAGCATTGGGTCAGGAATCTTCGTATGACCTGTTTTAGT
>NW_022911641.1:0-265 GCF_012274545.1 Fukomys damarensis | reverse complement strand
ATTTATGAACTAAGATAAAAAGAATGAAAAATCTAGCCATGTGAAAATAAGAGGAAAAAGGTACAAGTGGTAGAAAGTCCACATACCTTAAATACACGAAATGTTTCATGCTCCAGGAAATGTGGCCATCCTGGCTAGATTAGGATTATCTGGAGGGGAGTTCTGAGATGAGTTTGTACACATAAGGCAGGGTTTGGCTCTGTGAGGTCTGACAAGCAATAATGGGGTGTTTATTCAGAATGTAATAAGAAATCATAGAAGTTTT
>NW_022911640.1:0-200 GCF_012274545.1 Fukomys damarensis | reverse complement strand
GCACTTCAGAGCAAGTGCTACATTTGGGTTCTCTTCTCTAAGCAACTCTGGCAAGTCACTGAGTCTGTTTTCCTCCTCTGCAAAATGGGCAGAAGAGGCCCTGCTAATCTCAGTGTTGCTTCAGAATCAAAGGTAGTAGAGGAATGTCAAGGCACTCTGTAACGTGTATGTAACTGCATGCGAAATTCTCAAACGGACAT
>NW_022911639.1:0-208 GCF_012274545.1 Fukomys damarensis | reverse complement strand
AAGAACAAGTTTTAAATTGTGTTTTAAGTAAATCTTGTAATATAATAATAGGTTAATCATTCAGTGAAATATAGCACTATCAAATTTATAAAACATAGATAAAACTTTTAAATGTTACTATAAATATTTACTTACGATAAACTTAGGTTTGGATTTTTACTTCAATTAATTTATATATTCATAGTAAAATAGCATTTAACACTGAAAG
>NW_022911638.1:0-214 GCF_012274545.1 Fukomys damarensis | reverse complement strand
GCGACAACCCAGATATGTCCACTTTTCTCCTTGGCTTGTTTTCTGTTTCTGCTGAGTTGAGCTGTGTCTGGCTTGCTCATTTCTCTGATGTGAGATGTTTACTTATGAGCTCAGGCTGGTTGGTGTCTATCAGGGGCTCAGGGATCTCCAGCCCTTGGGTAGAGTTTGTCTTCTCCCGAGGTCCACCACTGATAAAGACACTTGGCATCACTGC
>NW_022911637.1:0-2919 GCF_012274545.1 Fukomys damarensis | reverse complement strand
GCGATCCTCCTGCCTCAGCCTCCCGAGTGCTGGGATTACAGGCGTGCGCCACCACACCCGGCACATGGCTACTTCTTGATGGATGGGAGTCTGGGAAAGGGGGAGCTGGACTAAGGGATCCAATCAAGATTCTCCCTTAAAGCTGGGGATGGGACTTCCTTTCTCTGAGTGCCTTGCTACCCACCTGCTTAATACCTGGACAGAATTAAGTTCCTTGTTAGCAAGGAGGAAGAGCAGGAGGGAGTTGTTAAGTCAACAGTGTCCACTGTGGATGCATACGCCACATGCAGATGGGCATGTTTTACGGTGCTACCAGTGTCTTCTCAAAAGCAGGTTGGCTCGTGACACATTTCCAAACCCCTGAGTCAGCCTCCACCCTCTCTTCTGAGGTTGGAAAACTAGAGATGTCTCAGAGTCCAGAGTTGTGTTTTAACAAACTCCTTGGATGATTCTGATGTAGGTGAGTTGAGGCCTACACTGAAGTATTCAAGGTCAACAGAATCAAGTTCTCAGAAAGGCTTACATGGCCCCTCCACGACTTGGTGCTCTCTTTCTTGTCTCCCTAACTCTTGTTACCCAGAGTCCCTCACTGCCTATCTCTGGTCCTTTAGCTTTCTTTACCTGGCCATGGCCCTCTTTTTGTGGTGTTGGGGGTGGAACCCAGGGCGTGTTGCATGCTAGGCAATTGCTCCACCCCAGCCTTACAAATATATTTTGAGTACCTCTGTAGGAGCTCTCATAAGTTCAGGATTTGATGGGAAATCACCATTCACCTCCTCAGCTTCACAGTTGGGGAGTCAGTGTGGTGAAACTTGCTGGGAAGAAGGCCCTGATTCAGAGGGACTGTTGCAAGGAAGCGCCCAGCTAAGGCCTAGGAGTGAGAACTCAGGAAGAAAGAAGATGTGAAGATGGAGGTGGGAGGATAGGACAGTGCTCACATCTTGTCCTGGGCTGGCTTTGGGCCTGAGTTGAACAATGACATAAGAATCAACAGACCTGAGCCAGGTGTGGTGGCGCACACCTGTAATCCCAGCACTCTGGAGGCTGAGGCAGGAGGATTGCTGTGCGTTTGGGACCAACCTGGGCTACACAGTGAGTTCCAGGTCAGTCTCAAAGTACATAGTGAGACCTTGTCTCAAAAAAATCAGTAGACCTGCAGTAAATATTTATGAAATGAATAAAAGATGAAAAACAGACACGGAGGTGCTTCAGGTCTCAGCAAGTACTAGCAGTTAGGACATAAAATCAGCTCCCATCTCCCTTTTCAGGACCGTCCCTGTCTGCACTTGATCTTAGCCAAAAGGCCAAGAAGCGATAGGACCGTCCCTGTCTGCCTCTGGGGCCCACCTCAGAAACAGCTTCCTTCCTTCCTGCTCAGCTGCATCCTGGGCACATTTGCTGGCTCATGGTGCTGCTACCAGCCTGAGCTTTTGGGTTTCAGTCAGAACAGCTCTAAACAGTGACAGGTAGGGAGCATTTACTAGGAACGGGCACTCAACCTGTATCGTCGCCTTGGGCCCACACAAGGCCTGTTTCGGAGCAGAACCATTCACGGTTCCCTTTTACCATTGAGCAAGCCCCAGGCTCAGAGGGATAAGGAAATTGCTCAGATCACAGAGCAGTGAGCAAGGGAGCCCACGGGACGCTTGATCCTAGCCAGATGAGCAGGTGGTGGTAGGACAGGGAGACATGAATCTGGTCTCTTTAAGCCCACGGGAGTCTTCCATTTCTCTTTCCTTCCAAGAGCAAAATGGCTTCAGGCAATGGGACTTAGGCTCATCTAGAGTGACCTGGGATGGAGCCAAGGGAATCAGACTCAGGCAGCCATTGAGGCACCTCTGTCTTTCCACAAGGAGGCTGATGAAGGTGAGCTGCTTCGGGGCTGGGCACCCTCCTCACCCTGAGGCCTTGTCCTCCCCCACCCCAGGACAATCTTATCCATCATTTTCTTTCTGTTCCTCCTCAGGTGGGTGGCTTTGTGGGTTTGTCACTTGGTCTCTCCATGTAGCTTGGGGTTCCTTACAGCAAAGGGAAGGGAATTAGACCCCATTCTCTTTTTTTCTTCTTTTGAGATGGGTTTTGCTAAGTTGCCTAGGCTGGCCTTGAACTTGTGATGTTCTCTGAGTAGCTGCATTAAAGGGTAGGCCTCCGTGCCCAACAAAGCTCCACTTCTTGATAGAGACACAGTTCTAAAAGGGGTTAGGGGACAGGTTCCCGGGAATGTCTTTGGGGAACAATGTGCCGTGGCAGCTGTGAGTGCTTAGTACGTGCCAGGAATTGACTTAACTCAGTCTCTGAATCTGTATCTAAAGGATATTTTGAAATAGATATCATTTATTTATTTATAAGTTCTGTGTAAGTACCATGGTACTAATATATTATGTAATAGTACATACACAGCTCCTTGAAGTTTTAAAAAGTATAAGAAATAAATGCAATTTTAAAATTTCTAAGTTTTCTTTCCGTATTCCAAAGGAGTTAAAGGATTTACCCCTGAAAGCTCCCTCTCCTCCCCTTCCACTGCTGCCAGTGCCCCAGGACGTCCTTATTCCTCACCTGGGTGGACTTCAGCAGTTACCTTGCTGGTCTTTCTGCAGTGCACTCACTGTCCAACCCAAATCCTGCTTTCTTCACAGCGAAGGCCAGAGCTCTGAAGAGCTGCTGCCCCTCCTCATCCCAGGGCGGCTTCTGTCTCTCAGTCACAGCCTCCAGGGTCCAGGTTGGATCTGCTCTGCCTGGGTCACCGCCCTGGCTTGTGCAGCTCATTCGCCTGGGCATCCAGGGACTGGCTCCCTGGAGTTGGGATTGCTGGAGGGGTGGGGTCCAAGAAGTTTATTTTAAGCCTACTTCCACATGAGTCTCTCTTATTAAAGTCTGAGAGTCTCTCCTCACCTTTGAGGTAAGGTCCCTTTTTTTTTT
>NW_022911636.1:0-276 GCF_012274545.1 Fukomys damarensis | reverse complement strand
CATAAAACTTTCAGACAGGTTCTGCATTCAGGGCACACCCACACCCAGAAACAATACTGCAGAGGTCTGGAGAGTCATAGAATAATACGCACTGAGCCGGAACTTGGCACAGCCATGAGCTAGGGCCACGAAGTTAATTGGAGAGCCTTGCATTGAAGCTCCACTAATCCCAGAATCAATGATTTGAAGCATTGGGTTCTACCTAGAATGGCAGACACGTCCCACTCCTAACGAACTGCAGGCAGGAGCAACTTGAGGAGCTCCTCGTCACAGTGT
>NW_022911635.1:0-520 GCF_012274545.1 Fukomys damarensis | reverse complement strand
ACATGTCCACACCGTTGTCCTCGCCATGTCAGAATTTCTGCCTCACGTGCCAGTCTGGGCTCTGTTTATCACCCTGGGCTTGTGACACCTGGCCAGCGCTACCCCCCCAGCCACAGCCACACCAGGGTATGAGAAGTAGCTCGAGTCTGCAGCTGTGCTTTCCAGAGCAGGCTGAGCCTGGGTTCGGGCTGAGGGTTTTCTCAGGAACAGGCCCAGGAGGGCCAGGAGGAGAGGGAGCCTGCTCCCCAGCAAGTCCCTGATTTGAGTCGCAGGATCGAAACCTACAGGGCGCAGGGGTTTGGACTCCAGGCCTGGAGGGCAGAGTTCTGGAGGTCCCAGGTGCCTGCCAGGAGTGGCACACGGGCCTGGTTAGGAGACTGTCTCGGTCACTTTCCCATGCTAGGATGTCACACCCGACACCGCCTACAGGATGAGCGGTTTAGTGCAGCTCACGGCTTTTAGAGGATCCAGGCCACAGTTGATTGGCTCTGAGGCAGGAAGAGCATAAGCGGGAGAAATC
>NW_022911634.1:0-3644 GCF_012274545.1 Fukomys damarensis | reverse complement strand
TCCTTCCATAAACCCCTCTCAAGAGGTCACTTAAGGGTAGGAAGCAAAGCCAGAAGGCAGGTGGTGAAGCACTATAAAGTAAGAATATTAATCCAGAGCGAGCACAGGGAGTTCCAGGGATGAAGACGTGCACAGCTAAGGACTCAGCCTTGAAAGAAACTAGTACGAGGGCCAGGGATTTAGCCCAGTGACACCACGCCTGCCTTACAAGCACCAAGTCCTGAGTTTGATCCCTGGTACCGGAAAAAAAAAAAAAAGGAGAAACTAGTCCAGGGTGGAATGGCTCAGAGGGGCGTAGGAAAGATTGACAGGAAGATGGCCCTTTTGGAATACCTGATGTGAGTTAACATCTGAAAGAATATTTAAGCAATTAAGGAGCACTTTTGAGGTGAATTAATGATAGAAAACAAAACAAAGGAGGAAGAAACAGTCCTGCTCTTAACTCCAGAAAACCAACTGTTGTACAAGAGAATAAAAGCAATCGTGCTTCCGTCACGAGCATTACGTCACCAGGTTAATATCGTCCCTGCGTGCCAGCCTGAGCGAAATTATGAAATAACACGAGTGAGGTGGTGACAGTGCGAGAGTAGGGCCAACTGCAGTGGGAGTGGTGCGAAAGCTGAGCAGTGCAAAGCTACAGGTAAAGCCCAAGGCTGACTGAGAGAGAATAAAAGAAAATGGCGAACATGTGCCGGTGACGTAAGGAAATTCACAACGATCACACCGAGAGTTGAACGCATTGATTCGAGACAGAAGGAGACTGGGGTGAGAGAGAGTCACTCTTCAGTGTGGCTTTCGGAACTATCTGACCCTACAAATTATGCAAGTAACTTTGGTAAAACTAATACTAGCCTTTTCACAACGATCACACCGAGAGTTGAACGCATTGATTCGAGACAGAAGGAGACTGGGGTGAGAGAGAGTCACTCTTCAGTGTGGCTTTCGGAACTATCTGACCCTAAAAATTATGCAGGTAACTTTGGTAAAACTAGTACTAGCCTTCAAAATTCTCTGGCATGAACAATAAATTAGAAGGGTGGTGACAAGCTGGCTTCCCTTTGCTGTGTGCATACACAGACACATAGCACCATTTGTGCGATACATTCTGCAAAGCATCTAAATGCATGAAAATATTTCAAGGAAGTGTTAACGATGGCCTGGGCCAATCTGTCTTTTGTAAATAATTTCTTGGGCAAGTATACTAATTAGAGCTAAGATGGGCAAATGGTACAACAACTCATCAATCAGCAGCACTTGCTGCTCATCTATGGAACGTATAGAAATAGATATTCACCATTCTGCAGGGTAAACAGCCAAGTGTAAGATAACATTGCTGGCATCAGAACTCTTATTATTCAAGGAAAGATGAGGGACATAAACTTCTGTAAAGTTACATGACAGGATGGATTTATAAATAATGTTTCATTAAAAAGTTAAAGATGTTGCAAAGAAACACATGACTTCTGCTGAGTAAAACCCCCCCACCTACAAAGTGTTATTATGTAGAAGAAAGAGATGTGGTCACAGGGTGAGAAGATTGTAATGTCCACCCAGACATTTGCCCGACTGCTCCCCCAACAGTGAGGGCAATTAGCCTTTCACTTGAGGAAAACAACTGACCCGGAAACACATGCTTTGTCACCCCCCATGAGGCTGAGAATCAGCCAAGTGTTCCTCTGGGGCTGTCATTTTATGAGAAACCCCCAGAAGTGGTTCAGGATCTGTGTTACAGGCCCAAGTTCCCGGAAGCAGCAACTACTCCTTAACTCGCTCATTAATGAAGGCATTGCACTGATTCCATAGTAAAAATACACTTGTGAACTTCTGTTCTTTGATGAGGCCATAAGGGTGAGATTTATTGGGGAAATTTTCTCCCAGGGGATATAAATATGCAACCTCACATATTTATAAAGTCAGAACACATTCCCTCTTTGATGATTTTTAAAATTAAAGTGACCTTAGGTCTAACAAAAAAGGGAGTAGTAAGTTAACAAAAATAGGTGTGGTTAAATTTATGCACTTAAATTCCTTAGATCAATGAAAACTATCTGTATCAGTGGGACGTCAGAAATGTCTGCCCCAGTTATCACCAGACAAACCCAGGCACAGGGCAGATGTGCAGAAGAAAACTGCTGCCACTGAGTCCGTGATTAAAAGGACCTGGTGAACAGGTGTAAGATGGACATCGCCCTGGGAAAAGAAAGGCCTGGTATGGTGTCCATCAACTCGGGAGAGCTGGTGGCCATAACCACTAGTGCCCAGAAGAGGGCAGCCAAGAGCCGCTTCCTTACCCTTCCTTGGACAGATCCAGTGGGCAGTGGTAGCAAACTGTCACGGTCTCCCCCCTTACCCCCCACCCCCACCCGGAGAAGGCCAGAGCCCCCTGGCACTGACTGGTGGAAGAAGTGAGGGGTGGGTAGGGAGGGCCAAAGGTACCCAAGAGGTGAACTACCAGACCAAGAGTCACGGGGAAGCCAGAGAACAGAATAAGGACACAGCAGCCGGGGGTCAGCCACAGGCTCAGGAGCCTGGCAGCTCTGGCCCCTTCTGGGCTTCACAGCCTGCACTGGCTCCCTGCTTTCCAAACTTGGCTTGTGTAATGAGAGCCCAGCCCCAGGGCTTTTCCAAACAGAAGTTCACTTTTCTCTGGAAAACCGGTGATCAGAAGGCCTTAGGCAAGTCACCGTTCACTGGCTCCTAACCTCAAAGACCGTCCTTATCCCACGGCTGTCCTCACACTCTGACAATGACCGCTGCATCTCCAGATGTCACAGCCATCTTTCCAGATGGACAGGGAACAAAAGCACATATCCTTCTAATCAGAAAAATGTCTTCCCAAGAGCTCCACCCTATGTGCTTCTGCTTCTGCCTAAATATTCTGGAAAGGGCCATGTGACCACCCTAGCAGCACAATCCAGAGTGCTGAGTCTATGCAGTGGGCCCGACGCAAGGACAGGGAAAACAGAACTGGGTACACAACTCTGGTGTCTACCATGGCTCCCACAGCTCCTCCTTTGCCTACAAAATCCACAGATCCTTTTTTTGGCTTAAATGAGTTCAAGGTAGAGACATGTGATTTTTTAATCAAAAAGCCCTGTCTGGTAAATCTGCCAAATAAGACCACACAGAGACTTCTGAGGCCACTGCTCAGAATAATCCTGACATCTCCAGTCCACGCTCACAATGGGTCCGACACTGGGAGCAGCCTGAGAAAGGGGACGCAGGACCCTGGGACAATCCCAGGGACAGTCAGGCCACCGGCAGCCAGAGCAGGCGGAAGACCCCCCAGCTCGTCCCCAGGTCCCTGGGCCCGCTCCTCCCCCACCTCCTGCCCTGCCAAGGCCTGTAGCAGGGCTGTGAAAGCCATCGGCTCCTACCCGGTCCCCATGACTGACTGTCCTGGAACAGCAGGCTGCATGGCCTGTGTCTGCTAGGAGAGAGGGGGGAGAGCAATGGCCCCGATTTGCCACTAAGACAGCACCACATAGCACGAAGCCCATGAGCAGGTGCCGGAACACTACACAGCGATGGAAAGAAAATGAGGACGTGCTGGACATGCGGATGTGGAGCTCTTTCCAAAAGGGTTAAAGCGAAGCACAAAATGGTGTGTGGAGGAGACAGTGGTTTGTATAAAGGGATGACAT
>NW_022911633.1:0-242 GCF_012274545.1 Fukomys damarensis | reverse complement strand
CAAATTTTCTTTATCCATTCAATTGTTGATGAATATTATGAGTTGTGCTGCTACAAACATGGGTATGCATGTGTCACTGTACTATAACTCTTTCAGGGAGATACCCGAAGGAGAAGAGCTGGATCGTGTAACTTCTGGTGTTAGTTTTGGAGGCATTTCTGTCCTCAGTAGTTATACTGCTTTACACTCCCAACACTGGAGAAGGGCTCCTTTTGTTCCATAGCTTTGCCAGCACTTATTTG
>NW_022911632.1:0-202 GCF_012274545.1 Fukomys damarensis | reverse complement strand
CAGGTCCTACAACGTTCTCTATGACCACTTCCTAGTGGTGCCATGGAAACCGAGGCTCAGTTTAGAATGCAAATCTCTTGAGAGGCTCAATGCCTGGTACTCCCAACTAAGACCCCATCACCAGGCTGTCCTTTCTGATCTGGGTTCCCTTGGCCATCTCAAAGTTAGGAATGTGCAGCAGCAGTGCCTCCCATCCTGCACA
>NW_022911631.1:0-235 GCF_012274545.1 Fukomys damarensis | reverse complement strand
AAAAAACCCCACAAAACACTGAGATTCCCTTTTACTCAAGAAAGAATGGCTATCATAAAAAAAAATCAAACAATAACACATACTGGCAAAACTAGAAAAAAGGAACCTTTCTATATTAGTGGTAGGAATGTAAACTAGTACTATAAAAATCAGTATGGACATTCCTCAAAATATTAAAAATAGAAATTTCATTTGATGCAGTTATTTCCCTTCCTGAAAGAGTTAAAGACATGAA
>NW_022911630.1:0-254 GCF_012274545.1 Fukomys damarensis | reverse complement strand
AGAGAATTCTTGGATGGATGGGCCTTGAGACCCTCTAACTCAATGCTATCCATTTACAAATGTGAAAACTGAAACCTCAAGATGCCATGTGACTTGCTGGAGAAACAGAGCTGACAGTCATCTCAAACCATGCAGAATAAATGGTGCTAAAGAAATCATCCAACTAGATTGTAAGTTTTGGGGGAATCAGGAGCTACTTTTTTGGGTTACTTTTAGAAATACAGTACAGTGACGCCCCTCTCCCACTATTCCAA
>NW_022911629.1:0-218 GCF_012274545.1 Fukomys damarensis | reverse complement strand
ACTTCACCTTGAAACACAAGACAATTTTTTAAATGTTTTTTCACTATAGAAAGGAAAAAAAAATAATTTCCAAGATAGAAAGCAAGATGCCGTGGAAATTAACTGCCACCCCAGCACGGAGTTTTTCCAACAGGCTTTTCAAGGACAACTGTGGATATTTTTCATTTTCATTTTAAATTTTATTGTTTAAAAGGTGGATCATAGGAAAGAGGGAGACA
>NW_022911628.1:0-292 GCF_012274545.1 Fukomys damarensis | reverse complement strand
GCCCTTGTGAAGCAGGTCCTGCGCCACTGAGCTAAATCCCTTGCCTCAAAATAACAATTTTTAGAAGGGCTGGAGGTGTAGCTCAGTGGTAGAGTGCTTGCCTAGCATGCACAAGGTTCCCAGTACCACCTGCTCCCCCCAAAATGTTTATATGCCTAAAGAGAGTGAAGAAAGTGGATTGATTAGAAGGTGTCATTCCAAAAGGCTAGCGATCTGGGTGGCATGATTATGAGTACTCTTTATTTTATTTTTATGCTTTTTTTCTTATAAAAAGCTCTACCAAAATGTCTTA
>NW_022911627.1:0-350 GCF_012274545.1 Fukomys damarensis | reverse complement strand
ACAGTGTGCATTTCTCCTGTGACCTGAGGGTGCAGAATCTAGACAAGGTCTGGGAGCACACAGTTATCCCCCTGGGGAAACCAAATCTGTCATGGCCTGTTCGTAAAACTCTGTGTCCACAAATACAAAAAATGCCTGTATGTGACGTAAGGTGCTCCTTGTGTGGTATTTTTTCAGCAGCAGTAATAGAACACACTCCCCCCAAGTTTGTATATGTGTTAAATTCACACTCTCGTGTTTCAGCACATTCAGCCTTTAGTAATCTGTAAGTCGCTAACAACTTAATGTTCTTATTACATGGCATAGGGTGACCTCAGCCCCAGGCAGATAAGTCTTGCCCTTATTTTCTT
>NW_022911626.1:0-216 GCF_012274545.1 Fukomys damarensis | reverse complement strand
AGCCATGTGATGGGTTTTCTGTAATATATGACATCCTCCAGGATCCCCCATACAAGGGCAATACCATCTACTGCAAAAACATAATATTTTTTTCCTGAAGTATATATACATTTTTTTAGTGTATCCTGTAGGTGAATGAATAAATGAATATCGCAATCCCAAAGACTAAGACCTAGAAGTTGGTTGATATCTACTCAGGGAGGAAATTCATGGATG
>NW_022911625.1:0-330 GCF_012274545.1 Fukomys damarensis | reverse complement strand
GGGACTGATTCATTGTAGGAAAATCAGAGTTCCGACTGGGTACTACATTTCAATAGGTTAATAGTTGTACAAATGGAGTCTGGAATTCAACATTAGGCTGAGGATGAAGATAAAGCACAGTTTGATTAACACACACACACACACACACACACACCAATTTAGATAGTTTGAATCACTTCTCTTTATTTCACTCAGAATATGTGCCAGATGAGTGTGGGCTGAAGAAAGGGACTCTTGGTTCTTACGCCATCTCAGTCAGACTTGATCTTCCTTTGATAGTGTAGGCATCTTGCCAGACTTTGAGATTCAAATGTGTGACAAGTCAAGTAG
>NW_022911624.1:0-441 GCF_012274545.1 Fukomys damarensis | reverse complement strand
CCCCATCATAAACATCATACTGAACCACAAGGATCCTCCAAAACCAAACAACACTGAAAAAGAGCAGAAGTGGCCTGCCCTGGCATGGGGTCATAGACCTATAATCCCAGCTACTCACAAGGGTGAGGCAGGAAGATCCCAGTTCATGGTCATCCAGTGCACTCAGTAAGACACTGCCTCAAGATTTAAAATAAAATTACATCTCCTGAGACAATATCCTGTACCAAACAAAACAGAAAGATCTCACATGCACGCGCGTGCACACACACACACACACACACGCATGCACGCACGCACGCATGCACGCAAGCATGCACAATGTTGGGAGAAGCAGCTGACCTTCCCCCATTGGCTGGTTTGAAGTTTCACAATCTATCAAATTGGCTTGATTAAGCAGGACAAGGGGAAGGCTGGAAGGATTCCTATGCAAGGATGTTAAGG
>NW_022911623.1:296-559 GCF_012274545.1 Fukomys damarensis | reverse complement strand
AGCCCAAAGCTCGGCATGTAGGAAGTGATCCGTACATGTTGTCTGTGATCTGGGGGTGGGGAAGAGGAAAAAGCAGCTGATATTATCTGGCCCATTGTCCTCCCATTTTATAGATGAGGAAATCGAGGCCTGGGGAAAGGGAGCGAAAGGACAGTGGTCACAGTACTTCACCATGGGCTTCCAACCAGAGGCTGGAAGTGGGCTCTTCTGGCCTCTCCCTGTGGTCCTGCCACTCAGTGTGTGCCCCAGGGAACCGACCCAGA
>NW_022911623.1:0-200 GCF_012274545.1 Fukomys damarensis | reverse complement strand
TGTCTCACGGTCCCAGGAGATGAGTTCCAAGCATTAGCTCATTTGATCACTAGAATAACCCAGAGGTGCTATTACCAATACTACCCCACATTACAGAAAAGGAACCTGAAGCCCAGAGAGGTGAGGTAATTTGCTCTAGGTTACACTGACAGGACCTGGTAGAGCCAGGATTTGAGCATAAGTGGTATAAATCCAGTGCT
>NW_022911622.1:0-524 GCF_012274545.1 Fukomys damarensis | reverse complement strand
AACTTGTCTGTCCTGTTTGTTTCAGTTTAGATTATGGTCTTGAGGTGTATCCATTTTCCTACAGATGACTCCTGTCTGTCCTTCTTTATGGCTGAGTAGTACTCCATTGTATATAGATTCAGTACCACATTTTCTTTATCCATTCATTTGTTAATGTGCATATGGGCTGTTTCCAAGATTTAGCTATTATAAATTGTGCTGCTATAAACATAAGTATGCATATATCACTGTGGTATGACCCGGAGCAAGTTCTTGAACTTTATGTCCTGTTCCTCATTAGAGCAGGAGTAAGGGTTTTTAATCCTATTAAGTATTTGGTTCTCATGTCACAAAAGGAGAAGGTCATGTGAGGCACAAAAATATCTGTTGGTGGTGTTGGGGTGCACCCTGACTTTCATCTGGTGAGCACATTTCCCTGTGTGCTTCCCTCTCCTATCAAGATGCTTCTGAAAACATCATTTCAGATGATATGTACCACAGCCTGAAGAAACTCTTCCTCCACATTTTGGAGGGAGTGTTGTCTC
>NW_022911621.1:0-227 GCF_012274545.1 Fukomys damarensis | reverse complement strand
TAAGGTGTCCTCTTTGCATTGCACTCCTGATGCCAAGAGAGAAGCCTTGGTAAGCATGTATTCGTTCAAACATAACATTCATTGTACAGCGCTAACGCATTTACTTGGGAATCTGGAGGTCCGCTAGCTCTTAATTAGATACACATAGCAAAGGAATTCTGCCGCAAGTCCAAGCTGTGAAAGAAGAAGAACTTTTGTTTGGTCCATAGCATCATACTCTGCTATCA
>NW_022911620.1:0-204 GCF_012274545.1 Fukomys damarensis | reverse complement strand
GAAGACAGGAGGGTTTAGCCACGACAGTGAGGTTGGGTGGATATGGGCTTGGATCCTGATCCACAATTTCTTGATGACCCGGGACAGGTTGCTTTACCTCTCTGAGATGCAGGGATGGTGGTGTGGTTTATATTTAGCTGCCCCCCCCAAAGCCTCCTGTGCTCACAGGTAGGGTTTTTAGGAGGTGGTTGGTTCATGGTGTGG
>NW_022911619.1:0-211 GCF_012274545.1 Fukomys damarensis | reverse complement strand
TTATTCATAATAGCCCCAAAGTGAAACAGCCGAAATGTTCAACCGATGAATAGATAACCAAAACCTGATATATTTTATTCAGTCATCCAAAAGAAGGGCTGATTCATGTTACAACATGGATGAATCTTGAAAACATTACATTAAATGACAGAACCAGACAGAAATACATCATTGCATAGACACAGGTTACCAGAAGAGGTAAATCCAAAGA
>NW_022911618.1:0-1361 GCF_012274545.1 Fukomys damarensis | reverse complement strand
ACCCTTACACTCTGCACATCTGTAAAACCAGCACCACATGGATGCTGCTGCCAGTTGAAGCAGTAACCAAGCCCTCTTGGACCATGGCTGCAGAGGACTCTGAGTGTCTGGATACCTAAAGTCTGTGAAAAGAATTCCAAAGAACCAATCCCCTTCTTGAACACAGAGTCCAGGGGTTCTTTTCTAAAATGATAGCTTTACAATTTTGTACCTTTAATCCTCCAAAAGGTAGTGTCTTGCTGATTTCTGAGATGCCCTCAAGCCATCTGTCCCACTATCGTGATGCAAAGTACTTGGTTTTTTTAGCAACCACATTCTCCATGGCCCTAACTTTGTAGGCCCTTCCTTTCCTCAAAACTGCAAGTTTTTCAAATCTTTGACCTCTGCGTTAGCATTGATCAAGTAGGAATGTTACAGAAGATATCCCTTAGAAACAACTGAGTAACTGAAATTATCTTTATAGTTCCTTCCCAATCTGGGATTCTACAAAGTAAGTATAAATTTCTTTTAAGTAACTAGATGTCTTCCAAGGAAATTTTTCACACTGCTACACTATGATTCTTTGAAGAAATTTAATTTTAAAAAAAAAGAACTTAAACTTTAGCCCCTTCCCAAATCATAAAATATTTTGTAAATGTTTCAAGCTATCCAACTACAACCTTACAAGAGTAGCCCCACAGCTTTCAGTACAATCCAAGCTAACATGCTATCCCTATTGTGTACTCACAGCCTTTCCACAGACACGAAGCTTTTGTTAATTTTACAAGTCTTTCAATCCTCAGTCTGCATACATTTAGCAAGACTGAACTGCCAAAAATAGGAGAGAGAGGAGGAGAAAAGGTAAATATTTAACTTTTTATACTGTAGATTATGGGGGTTTTGTTTTGTTTTGTTTTGTTTAATACTGGGAATTGAACTCAAGAACTTGTGCTTGCGAGGCTGGTGGTGGAACCACTGAGCTAAATCCCCAGCCCCTATTGTAAATTAGTTTTATGTCTCTGGAATATACAGTTAGATTTTACCTAGCTTACTTGACTGATCTCTTAGACACAATACGCTATCATGGAAAATTTGTGAACACAAGGCTTTCATAACCCTCATGGAATTTTTTCTTAACTTCCTTTGTTCCATCTGACAGTTAACTAGTAGGTTTTGGAAAGCTATGACAAATGAAGGTATCTTTTAAGAAGCAAAGATCCTGTTGAGAAAACTACTAAAAAGCACTGTACAGCCGGGCATGGTGGTGCACGCCTGTAATCCCAGCACTCTGGGAGGCTGAGGCAGGAGGATCGCTGTGCGTTTGAGACCAGCCTGGGCTACATAGTGAATTCCAGGTCAGTCTCAACTATACAGTGAGACCC
>NW_022911617.1:0-473 GCF_012274545.1 Fukomys damarensis | reverse complement strand
CCGACCTGAGGCAACATACTACACTGATGGATGCAGTTTCGTACGTGAAGGTGTGCGATATGCAGGAGCAGCAATAGTCAATCAGGATCAACAGGTAATATGGGAACAAGGGCTGCCTCAAGGGACGTCAGCACAGAAGGCCGAACTAATCGCTTTAACTAAGGCTCTGGAATTAGGAAAAGGGAAAAAGATAAATATTTTCACTGACAGTCGTTATGCTTTTGCTACTGCCCATGTGCATGGAGAAATTTACCAGAATAGAGGACCTTTAACATCAGACAGGAAAGAAATTAGAAACAAAGCTGAGATATTGGCTCTGCTGCAAGCCATTTGGCTGCCAAGGGAGGTTGCCATTATTCACTGCTGTGGACATCAAAGGAATTCCAGCCCTGAAGCGATTGGGAACAACACAGCTGACCAGGCAGCAAAGCAAGCTGCCCAAAAATCAGTGGGGAAACAAATGGTGCTGCTAC
>NW_022911616.1:0-308 GCF_012274545.1 Fukomys damarensis | reverse complement strand
TCTCTTCTTGCAATGCCATCTTCACAATTGCTTCCAAAACACGTTGAAGCATCGTGAGGCACATGATTCCCAATTTGTCTCAATCCATATTTCATTTCAAAAGTTTTATGTCACTGTGGTCATTCCCCATCTAATGAAAAGGCAGGAAATGAGAGACATGGGATATGTGGTACAGTAGTGTGGAAAATGATGTAAGGAAGAAGCAGGAAAATGAGGAGCATGGATGGGCATAAGATGAAACCAGCTCATGCAGGACTTTTGGCTGTGAGGAAAGATGAGAGTTCACTGGGCAACTGTTTTTGCAGGGG
>NW_022911615.1:0-214 GCF_012274545.1 Fukomys damarensis | reverse complement strand
TATTTCTGTGGTTTAGACCCTCCTAGTAGTTATGGAGATAGAGACCAAAGTTCATTTTCTATGACATTATTATAAAAAATACAAAATGACATTGAAAACACATATTAGAAATACTATTGCTCACTTGATTACTATTTTTATAACCAATTACTTAAGGCAAAAAATAGACTAATAATCTAAAAGCTTTCTTTACTCAATCTGTTTTTGTATTTCT
>NW_022911614.1:0-300 GCF_012274545.1 Fukomys damarensis | reverse complement strand
CTGCCATGTCCTATGATCGCTATGTCGCCATCTGTCACCCTCTGCACTATGAGGCTGTCATGAACAAAAGATTCTGTGTCCGGTTGATGGCTTTGTCCTGGCTCAGCGGAGGGGCCCTGGGCACCTTGTACTCAGCTGAAACATTCTTTCTGAATTTCTGTGGCTCCAACAGGATTCACCAGTTTTTCTGCGATGTCCCGGCCATTCTAGAGGTCAGTTGTTCCGAGCAGCATGGTACTATGAATGTCGGTGTGGCTCTTGGTGTCCTCTCTTCATTCTCTTGTTTGGTCTGCATCTTGG
>NW_022911613.1:0-371 GCF_012274545.1 Fukomys damarensis | reverse complement strand
TTTTTTTTTTTTTTTTTTTTGCAACTTGGCATTTCTTTTAAATCTATTTTAACAGAAGAATGATAGTAACTTACTCTTTGTGTCTTTCTGATAACTAAGGATGAATATATTTTTGTGGGCTTACTTACCATCCATGTATCTGCCTTTGAGAAACACAAGGTCAAATCTTTTGCTATTATATATATATGATATGTATACACTGCTCTACATCATTTTTTATTGTGGTAAAATATACATTGCATAAAATTTTCCATTTTAAATTTAAGGCTAGAATTCAGTGGCGCTAACTACATTCACAATGTTGGAAACCATTACCACTATCAATTTCCTAAACTTCCCCTCTTTTTGTACATTTTTAACTCTTCTTTTTT
>NW_022911612.1:0-244 GCF_012274545.1 Fukomys damarensis | reverse complement strand
GCACTCCAGCTCCCACTGGCTTTCTCCAGGACACTCACCTCCCAGTGCGGGCTCTGGTTTCTGTATCTCAATTTTGTGGGTTCCCTGCACAGCCCCTGGGTAGTATTCTCAGCCTCAGTGACTGGGGGTTCTGAAATACCGAAGCAGGACTAGGGCTCTGGGCTTGCTCCCTCTGCTCTGTTATTGAATTTGTGGCTCTGGAATCTGTAGTCCGGGCAATGGATCCTGACCCAACTGCTGAACT
>NW_022911611.1:0-232 GCF_012274545.1 Fukomys damarensis | reverse complement strand
ACCAATCAGTGGTGTGAGTACCAATAATAAATTGGTAATAAATAAGCACAGTTTATGTTCCTTCAAAGTTCACAGTGTATGCAACTATCGTCTCCTTTGGTACTCACAGCTGTCTTGGAAGGATTAGCTTACATCCAAGTACAACATTGTGCATGTGACCTTCTACCCGACGCAGAGATAGAATCAAGGCTCAGGGAGTTAAAAGAACAGAATAACAAAGATTGAGTAAGCA
>NW_022911610.1:0-207 GCF_012274545.1 Fukomys damarensis | reverse complement strand
CTGGACTACATAGTGAGTTCCAGGTCAATCTCAACTACATAGGGAGACCCCTGTCTCAAAAAAACCAAACCAAACCAACAAACAATAAAAAAAAAAAAAACCCAACTGAAACAAAAAGAAAAGAAAGAAACATCCAAGTAGATCATAATCAAATTGCCTAAAAGTCTTGGTAAAGAGATAATTTAAAAAGTATCTACAGGAAAAATG
>NW_022911609.1:0-271 GCF_012274545.1 Fukomys damarensis | reverse complement strand
TATGGGAAAAAATATACAAAACCAAAAACTTGCATGAATTTTCTGACAGAAGAGAAATCAGTACACATTTCTAGTAGCAAAAATTATTTTGCTTTTAGAGCATCCTTACATCATACTTTGATAATAATGGTAAATTTGTTTTCAAAGGCCCGAAAGAATAAGAAAACATAGACAATGCACTTTTTTCTTCAAAAGAATTAGAATTATGCAAACAGAATCCAAACTAAATGGCCAAGCACATGCAGGCAATGTAATATACAAAAGAGATCAC
>NW_022911608.1:0-201 GCF_012274545.1 Fukomys damarensis | reverse complement strand
TTAAGAAATCAGTACATACTCTTGGATGCGATAGGAAATGCCAATTAATATGCCCTTTCTCCTTTACATGTCTTTTAGAAAGAAGCTTAGAAAATTTATTGAAAACAAATCTCACTTTTTGTCTGTGTAGGATACACAGGTGTCTGAAATACTGTACTCAAATCAAGAGTGAAAATTCCCAACCACGCTGACACCATATCT
>NW_022911607.1:0-205 GCF_012274545.1 Fukomys damarensis | reverse complement strand
AAAACTACAGCACTCTGAAAAAAGAGATCAAAGAGGGTATAAGAAAATGGAAAGATATCCCCTTCTTCTGGGTAGAATGAATCAACTAGTGAAATGGCCACACTACCAAAACTGCTATACAGATTCAATTGAAATCGCAGCTCTATATTTCACAGAACTAGAAAAAAGAATCCAAAAATTCATTTGGAACCACAAGAGACTTAGA
>NW_022911606.1:0-212 GCF_012274545.1 Fukomys damarensis | reverse complement strand
ACATTTATGTGTCTGAACTGCTCACCTGGCTCAGAGCAATAAAAATTTTAGGATTAGTTTTTTCTAAAGTGAGTAATTAAATAAAAATTACAGCTGAAAAAACTTCTAATTGCTGTCATATATATGTTATAATAAAGTTCTTATTATAAAAAATATTTAGTATATAATAATGTACCCTTTGCAGAATAATTTGGAAAGTTGGGATATATTAA
>NW_022911605.1:0-265 GCF_012274545.1 Fukomys damarensis | reverse complement strand
AACACTTGCTTCCAGGAATGAATTTTGAAGTATTGCTTTCCTTTCAATTTCATTGAAAAGTTTTAAGGAGTAGTGGCAATAGTTCTTCTCTAAATGTCTTACAGAATTCACCAGTAAAGCCACCAGCACCCTGGGCTTTTCTTTATTGGTAAATTTTTGATTACATTTTCAATTTCACTGATTGTAATTGGGATGTTTAGACTTTTTATATCTTCTTCATTCAACTTTGGTAATTCATATGTGTCTAGAAATCTGTCCATTTCTT
>NW_022911604.1:0-222 GCF_012274545.1 Fukomys damarensis | reverse complement strand
ACATTCAGGGACTAGGAGGTGTGGTGCTGTCTCCACATTTCCCTGAATCCACCCCTCTCTGGTGACCATGACCACAGTTTCAAAATGCCAACTCATCGCCAATATGATACCTGAGCTCTGTCATGGCCCAGACATGCACTGTGCAATCTGACACTCTGGCAGCCTCTGCGGACACTGAATTGATATCTGGGCCTTTCATCGTTGCCTCACTGACTCTGATCC
>NW_022911603.1:0-2839 GCF_012274545.1 Fukomys damarensis | reverse complement strand
CTCAGTCTCCCCTTCAACCACCTGTCTCAGAGAGGACATAGACAGTTGCTAGTCTCACGTGCAACACAGGAATCTGCCTGCTCGTGCCTGGAACCAGCCCCTGCCACTTCCATCCTCAGGCTACACACCACTCAGCCGTCAGTGCCATTCTCTTCTTTCTCCCAATTCCAGACACAGGAAGAGATGTTGATACACTCTTTTAAGAAAGCTCAGGGTTTCTTCTCCCCGCTTTACTCAGAAGCCTCTATTTGAAAGTGACATAAGGAACTTGCTCTGTCCTACCTTTCATTGTTAGCACTGCTAAGCAGTGGTGCACTAGGGGCAGACAGAAATTTCACCCCAAATCCTGTGGATGCCACCACTGTCTGGACGATGTCTGCTACAATGTGCATTCCCTTGACAAAAATGCTTATTTGTCTCCTGTGATTGCATCTCTGTCCCCCTCCTCCCTGTACCTTTCTGAGTCCTGCATCCAGGTGATGGTGGATGAGATGCCCACCAGGATCAGGTACATGCTACAGTAGCTGTAGAGTGAGAATCCATGTGTGCAGAGGTCAGGAGCTTATTATTATACACAGGGTACAAAAGTGGTGCTTCCTTCATCACTCAAACAGAAATGAGGATGTAACCCCTCTAGGGCTGTGGTGCTAACTGATGCATTGCATGTAGCATGTCTGGCATGTATGTAATCAACACACAGAAAGTACTATTATTATTTTGGTAGCTAGGAAAAGATTGAAACCCATGGATCTAAGAAGTGTGGGTGTGTGTACATACAGTGATACCTTGGTTCATGAACTCAACTTTCTCCATGATTCTGGTTGGATACCAAACTGGGTGAGAACCAAATCACATTTTTCTAGAAGGTCAACATTGCACCTAAACATTTAACTTGATTTAATTCTTGCCAACTTGATTTGTGACCAGAATAGTGGAAAAAATCAAGTTCATGAACTGAGGTACCACTGTAAATGGAGATCAGGGCAACATTGCCATGTACCAGGGAAATAACAGGTGTAACATATTGCTCATGTTCTCAGTATTCTTGAAACCCATGAGGCAAGGCTTGCACAAGGAAGGTACAGTACAGCACCCTGCTACCTACACCCAGGCTACTAGCAATAAGAACCTTGCTACAGCAGCAGAGATTGAGGCAAATAACTCAGCTGGGAGAAATGTGGGCTGAGGAAGGCTCTCAGGAGGCAATGGTCTGAACATTTGGTGTTATAGCAAGTTGAGGACAATGGATATCATAAGGAGAGAATGTGAACATAGCAACAAGACAAAGCAGGGCAGCCACGCGTTCTAGTTCTTATTTATTATTCAGTAAGATTCAGGAGCCAGTATTTGTGGGCTTCATGGAAGGCCCCATGTGAGGGCTGTTTTAGCTGCAGAACTGGGAATCTGAGGTTCAGGGCCAAAGTGTGGCTACTCAAAGTGGCCTTGAAGCAGCAGCAAGGAGCACAGGCATTTGGCGTTTCTGTCTGTGCCCAAAGGTTTTCCTAGTATTTCAAGTGACCTTGTAATTTTTTTTTCATTAGATGTCTTAAATTCATTACATTGCCTCTGACATTCAGTATCTTTAGTGTCTTGGGGGAAAGTCCTCCATGGATCTGTATCTTCTTCTTCCTCTCACTTTCATCCCAGTGTAGCAGCCTGCAAAACCCCGTCCAGGCTCTCCTCTCCTCTCTGTGACATGGTTAATTATCTTAGCACCTCCCTGTAATTTTGTGTTATTTATTTCCTGCCAATCAGCATCTCTTGGTAGAATCCACTGTCTGCACTTTTTGATGCCATAATTCAAGGCATTGATGATCAAAGGCTTTCAATTATCCACTGTGCTCCACACAAGTGCATTGTGTGATCATTGTTTTGCAGATATTCTATGCTGTACATGTTGAAGTGCCACTTTTCTATAATCACATTTAACTGAAGACTTTTCTTACTACAAACTAAAAATCCAGTAAAGTGTTTCTTTACTGACAACTGCTAGCACTCTGTGTGCCTCTGTTGTGTATGTCTGTGTGTAACTTGGTAAGCGCTTTTATCTGTCACATTGGATTCTTCCCTATTTGCTAACAATTCTTCCCTCTTTCCTTGTCCTTTGCTACTTTCCACATTGGTTAGAAGATTGTCTCCCAATCCCTTGATTTTTCAAATGAAAATACAGCTTCCTGTATCCCCATATCATACTCAAAACAAATTGCTTGTAGCCCTCAGCCCTTGGCTCGAGTTTTCCCTGTGGTCTGGAATCCAATCCTCTCCCTCATCTGACCCTGGCTCATCAAGCTCCAGACTCAACTCTGAGTGGTGGCTCCTACAGTGGCGTGTTTTCTCTTCCCTCTGATCCCTGACCTTCCTCTGTGTCCTCCTTGGTCACCGCCATCATAGTGATGATCACTTGCTCTGCATGTGGTCTTCTTCATGTCCTCCCTGGACTCTGCTGTTCCTCAGCTACAGAGTGGTGGCCATTTGTCACCTCACAAGCAAGCCAGCTCAGATGGCAGCTTGTACCCCTTGCAGTAAAGGCATGATTACCTGATGAACATGCTTCCCTAAGTGAGCCTTCTTCCCCAATCTGAAGTCCTGCACTTGCTACTGAAAGCCACCAATGGCGCAGGCTTGGGGTGTATGTCTTCCAACAGAGAACTTGGGCTTGGCTGGCATGGTTGGTATCACTTGGCAGCTCAACTCTCAGCCCTGGTCCACTGTACACTGCTGTTGGGGACCAAGACCCCTGTGCATCTCCACCCTCCGTGTGTGCCCGTCCACCCTGTGTGTGTGTGTGTGCCCCTGATAGGAACTTCATACCCTCCTGGGGACATTCTGACCCCTCCCG
>NW_022911602.1:0-690 GCF_012274545.1 Fukomys damarensis | reverse complement strand
ATGCACACTACTATACATACTTTTTTTTAAGAAAGATACTTAACTAACAACAATTTTATCAATCTTCAAGACTGTATTTTGCGTTTTTGTTTTATTTTGCCTCTTGTCTTTGTTTTTGTTTTTATATTCTTGGATGGGATCTTGTTCTATAGACCAGGCTAGACGTGAACTTGCTATGTACCTCAGGCTGGGCTCAAGTTCATGGTCTTTGTGCCTTGACCTCTCTCCTGAATGTTGGCATTACAGGCACATGCCATGCACCCAGCAAGAATACAACACATTATTGCTAATTTTAGTCATTATTCTGCACAATTTGTTTCTTGAACTTCATCCTCCAACTAACTAAAATTTTGAACCTTTTAACCACCTTCTTCCAACTCTGCCTTCAGCACACTCTCTGGTAAGCCCTATACCACTCACTATTTCTATGAGTTCAACTCGTTTTTTGAAATCCACTTATGATATCATTTGGTATTTGTTTTTGTGTCCCTAGCTTAGTTGACCTAAAATAATGTCCTCCAGGTTTATCTCTGTTGTCATACGTGACAGGATTTCCTTCTTTTTATTGCTAAATAGTATCCCATCATATATGTGACAGTCGCTGGGTCCATTTATCCATTGATGAATACAGGGTGAAACCATATCTTAAATTCTGGGACCACATGCTACAATAAATGTGGGAGGCAGGAG
>NW_022911601.1:0-405 GCF_012274545.1 Fukomys damarensis | reverse complement strand
CTTCCCAGCCTGCATGAGGTTAGTGGTTTCTACCACCCCCCACTCCTACAATGTGTCCGCCTTGACAACACACTTAAACTAACAGGGCCGAGGGATCAAGGACTGAAACCTGTGATTTCTAACACGCATGTGCTATGCTTAGGGAAGTTTTGTGAACGCAGCTACTATTGTGGGAAGTACATATACTTATAAAACACTGTGGCCTTAGTGTATGTGGGGGACTGTTGCACATCTGTAATTTCAGCTCTCTGAAAGGCTGAGGCAGGGGGATTGCAAGTTGGAATCCAGCATGGAAACTTAGTCATTTAATGAGACTGCCTCAAAATAAGAGATAAAAGAAGGCTGGAGAAGTAGCTCAGTATGAAGACCTTGGGTTCAATCCTCAGTAACACACACACACACACA
>NW_022911600.1:0-702 GCF_012274545.1 Fukomys damarensis | reverse complement strand
CTAATGCCCCCAACTATACAAAACAAATATTAAGGGACATGAAAAACCAAATAATCACTAATAAAATTGTAGTAGGGATCCTTAAGACCCCATTGTCACAAATAGACAGATCATCTAGACCAAAAATTAACAGTGAAATACTAGACCTGAACAAAGCTTTTAAGCAAATGAACTTAATAGATATCTACAGAGTGTTCCACATCACAAAATCAGATATACATTCTTTTTGGCTGCACATGGGTCATTTTCCAAAATAGACCACATACTAACTCATAGAATATGTTTAACAAAGTGCAAAGGAATTGAAGTTATCCCAGGTATATTATCAGACCACAGCAAAATTTAACTGGAGATCAATAGCATAATAAACCATAAGGAATTCACAAACACATGGAAATTGAACAATCAATGGCTCACAGCAGAAATTAAAGAATAAATTAGACAGTTTTTACAATTTAATGACAATGTCAGTGCAACATACAGGAATCTAGGGGATACAATGAGAGCAGTTCTACATGGCAAATTCATAGCAGTGAAGCCCACACTAGGAAATGAGAGAAAACAAATAAATCACCTAATATTAACTCTTAAGACCCAAGAAAAAGAAGAGCAAGAGAAACTCAAAGCTCATACAAGGGAGGAAATTATAAAGATCAGAGCAGAAATAAATGCAATGGAAACTAAGAGAATGGTACAAAAAAA
>NW_022911599.1:0-238 GCF_012274545.1 Fukomys damarensis | reverse complement strand
ACCTAAATTTTCCCATATCCACTAGATGTGGATTATCTCAGTAGCGATATCTTTTTTTATTTAAATGGACAGTTGGACCTTGAGAGCGGCTGAACATTGACAAGTTCTTAGCTCCCAGGCATTGAAGGTGTCCCCCCTTGTAGGATGGAGATTGCAGCTTGCTAACTAGATGGCACACCGCTCTTTGGTGTTCCCTGCTGTGCCGTGCAGGAGTGTGACTGAGCAAGTAGCTGCTTGT
>NW_022911598.1:0-251 GCF_012274545.1 Fukomys damarensis | reverse complement strand
TATATTTTCATTCTAATAGCCTGAACTCACACATACCCTAACATCTAGAATCACTTAAATGTCTCTCTTTCTCATCCCCATAATTAATCAATTATAAACTCCTGCCAGTTCAGTTGTTTTCCTCATTTTTCTTTTCTTTTGCATTCCTGGTTTGCATTCTTTCTTATCTTTTGTCTCTACTGTACTAGTTATTTCTTGGCTATGCTGGGTAAGAAACTCAATAGTACAAAAGATCCTAATGAGATAATTAA
>NW_022911597.1:0-210 GCF_012274545.1 Fukomys damarensis | reverse complement strand
GGCAGTGCTGGCAGAATATTGTTCCAACACTGCACCAGTGAGCCTATTTATTTCCCCGATTCTCCTCCAGCACTTCGTGTTAGTTTGCTTTTTAATCTTTACATACTGGGTATGTGAAAAGTAGTACATTATTGTTTTTAAATTTGCATTTTTGCTGATTTCTAGGAAGCATTCATATCTCATTTTGTACTTGATATTTTTCCTCAAAAT
>NW_022911596.1:0-511 GCF_012274545.1 Fukomys damarensis | reverse complement strand
TTTGTATGGAAGAGGTGTTTGGTATATTCAGGACACAATTTGTTGACTTTAGCTTTTCTGGATGAACAAAGAACCCATAAGAATGCAATAGTGAAAGAACACCAGCTCTAAATCTGAGAGTCTAGAGTTGGGTGGAATATAGAAAACACTATCTCATTGGAAATGAAGGAAGATGTATGGACACAAAAGTGATGCTATCATCTGAAAACTATGTAGCAAAGTATGTCGCATAGATTTATATAGAAATGCATACCCATATCTATTTATTATTGCAAATATTTTTTCAATATATTCCTATCAACTTGGGAGTAAAAGCTCTCAAATCATTCATCATACTACCTAAGGAAGTTTTACACAAGATGAGGGACATTTCTATATTCCAAAAGATAAAAATTTCAGAAGTCTCAACTTCACATGTTTGTTAGTACATTTAATTAAAAGGCCAGGACAAAAAATATTGTGAGATAAGATGCTACATGAATATGTTTCTTTCCTGAATTATGATAAATAA
>NW_022911595.1:0-202 GCF_012274545.1 Fukomys damarensis | reverse complement strand
TTTTTTTTGTGGCCCTGGGGATTGTACTGAGGACCTCATGCATGCTAGGCCCACATTCTACCATTGAGCTACATCTCTTGTCCTTTTTTTGTTTTATTTTGAGACAGGGTCCTGCTCTATTGCCCAGGCTCACCTTGAACTCACTCCTCCTGCTGCAGCCTCTGGAATAACTGGATTGCAGTCAAGCACCGCCTTGCCTGAC
>NW_022911594.1:0-872 GCF_012274545.1 Fukomys damarensis | reverse complement strand
AGTGAATTTCTTTTTCCACTACATCAGTCTGCCCCTTTTAACAACAGGGTGCCCAATAACGAGGCAAATGTATGACCTGAAGATTAAGTGTCTCAGGCACTATGAGTGAGCCTGGCAAGGACTACAGGCTCAATGAAGTGTTTCCTTCCTTTCCTTGTACCCACTGGCCCAAATGCACACTTTAAGATATCAATTTCTCTTTACTCTCTCACACACTTGACAAAGTCTGGCTGACACTGCCTCCTCTTCCCTTGCAGTTATCAGTTGTCCCTGTTTTTTCCCCTGAAGTATTAGCCATCATTTCCTTGTCGACAGATACTATTTACTGAGTGCTGCAGGTAGCGTGACTTGCACTTGACCTGAGACAATGCGTGGTCCCACCCGAGGGTGGGATCGTCAGTCTCTAAAAATTCTTTGTAAAAGAATTTATTAATTTATTGAGCTTATTGGTACATCTTAGGTATACATTATGATCATGTTCATCATTGGGAAGTTGTACCTATACATGATATGTCTTGGTTGATATTTTTTCCCCATTCCCCTGCCCTCCCTTCAGCCTCTTTACTTCTTATTTACAAAAGTGTTGTTTCCATTTTTCCTTCTTTTCTCATTTTTTCTTCTTTCCTTTCCCCTGCCCACCTCTCTAGTTCCCCTTCCCCTTTGAACATTTTCTTCCTGTTTCACAATATCTGTTATGCAGTTTGATCCTTATTTACACTTTCAGTTTCTCACACCAGAGAAATAATTTGGTATTTACACATGTGTGTCCTATTTATTTCATTTAAGAGTATGGGCTCAAGATTCATCCATTTAGCTATAAGTGTCTCTAGTTACTCCTTTATGGCTGAGTAGTATTTCATTTTATAAAAAAA
>NW_022911593.1:880-2515 GCF_012274545.1 Fukomys damarensis | reverse complement strand
AGAAGCAGTTTGCTATATAAGGCCGTGGCTCAGGTGGGTCTGCTGTGGGTGGAAGGAGACTCTGAGAGAGAGTGGAGTGGAGATTGACGCTGAAAATTTAGTAATCTATTTGGAGCGATGGGGAGCAGAAGACATCGTGACACTGTGCCAGGCGGAGGTCCTGGAGACTGTAGCGAGGGAACATCTTGGCTGGGCCTCACAACCAGCAGGTCTAGTTATCAAATCGAAGACAACTATAAGGTGCTGGGCTTCATTGGCCGAGGCAGCTTTGGCAAGGTGTTTGTAGGGCGACACTACGGCACATACAAGTGGGTCGCCATAAAGGAATTAAAAAAGACAAAGGGGCAAGCGGCCTACATTGCAACGGAGGTTGCCATACTGAAGGACCTTCAACACCGTAACATCACACAGCTGCTGGAGGTAACAGAATCGAAGGAATACGTACATCTTGTACTAGAATTTGTGCACGGGATCAACCTGGGGCAAGTGCTCTTCTGCGGCAAAAGGAACAGGCTGTACGAGGAGGATGCCCTGACTATTTTCCAAGACATCTTGGAAGCGGTAAATTACTGCCACAGGCAGGGTATCGTACATGGGGACCTCAAGCCCGGAAATGTTTTGCTCAACACCAATGGCCGAGCTAAACTATGTGACTTCGGGTTAGCGTTCCGGTTCGTCCCCGGGCAGGAGCTGAGCGTGCCTGGTGGGACGCCAGCCTATTTTGCCCCGGAACGATTCCTGTATCCCACCTACGAAGGCCCTCCTCTGGATGTCTGGGCCCTCGGGGTAATATTATATGAGACGATCACAGGGAGGCATCTCTTCTCTGGAATGCCACCAGAGATAAATGATACCATCATTTTTGGGATTGTGCGCTACCCAGACTTTGTCTCTGTGAAAGTAAAAAACTTGATTGGAAAGATCATGAACAGGAGCGCCAAAAGGCGACCAACAGCGCAGGAGCTGCTGCATGAGCAGTGGCGCCAGGGTGTCCGGCCCCAAAGTCCTTCTGGGCCGCTCCCTTTGTCCGCCAAGAGGGCCATTCTAACCCACATGGCAGAGATGGGTTTCGATCAACTTGAAGTGATGGACACCCTCAGGAAGAAAGAATATAACCACCTTATGGCAACATTCTTACTGCTACAAAGCTGCGCCCTCGAGGGACGGGACTTCAGAAAAGTGGGGAGGACTGCGCAAGAGGGTACAGACCAAACATCATGGTGCCCTCCAGGTCCCAAACTGTCACCTCACGATCTGTATATGGCCAGCGAGCCTGTCCCCCGCGCTGATCGCTTATTCTGCGGACTGAAGACCCACGGAGAACAGGGTGGCAGAAGCTCCCTGCCGCCCATGGCCATCCAGAGGACCACAACTCCCAATGTGTACCCAAATCGTGCCTCTCCCAGCCCGTCCTCCCAGTCTGGCCCTTCCGATCCCAGCCTGTCCTCCCAGTCTGCCCCTGCCTTTCCCAGTGTGTCTTCCCAGTCTGACGCTACCTTTCCCAGCGTATCCTCCCGGTCCGGCCCTGCCTCTCCCGGCCTGTCCCCCGAGCCTGGCCCTGCAGCTCCCCAGCTGTCCTCGCAGCCTGGCCCTGCCGCTGCCCGGCTGACACCGCAGCCTGACCCTGCTGCTGCC
>NW_022911593.1:0-317 GCF_012274545.1 Fukomys damarensis | reverse complement strand
GCCTGGCCCTGCCGCTGCCCGGCTGACACCGCAGCCTGACCCTGCCGCGCCCAACCTGGCCTCTGAGACTGTCCCTGACACAATCAGCATGTACTGCCAGCCTGGCCCAGCCGCTACCAGCCTGGCCTACCACCGTGGCCCTGATGCTCCCAGCCTGACCTCCCAGACAGGCCCTGCTGCGCCCAGCCTGGCCTCCGGGAAGGGTCCTGCCGCGCCCAGCCTGGCCTCCGACACTGTCCCTGCCGTGAACAGCATTTACTACCAGCCTGGCCCAGCTGCTCCCAGGCTGGCCTCCCGGCTTGGCCCTGTCACACCCA
>NW_022911592.1:0-287 GCF_012274545.1 Fukomys damarensis | reverse complement strand
GGTGGGGGTGTTGAGACAGGCTCTCGCTATGTAGCCCAGGCTGGCCTAGAACTTGCAGCAACCCTCCTGCCTCAGCTTCCCAGGTGTCAGGATTGCAGGTGTGTGGCACCACCAAGCTGGGCTTGTTGATTTTCTTAAGTCAGGTTTCTTGCAGTCTAACTCCGTTTAGTAGAGTGCCCAGTCTTCCCGTGTGCATTTGGGTGAATGAGCACAGTGGCATAACAACCACCGCAATCCTGCTGTAGGTGGCTTCCCACCAGCAGCCCTGCAAACCGCATCTTTGCTGC
>NW_022911591.1:0-564 GCF_012274545.1 Fukomys damarensis | reverse complement strand
TTTGGTTTGTAGGTCTCTGCCTGGCAGAGATTGAAGCACTGTTGTGAGGCACTTTTACCAGAGGAACCTTTCAGGCCTAAGAAAGTGCCCAGCAGCTCTGAGTGCACACAAGCCTCCAGAAATCTGTATACTTGGGGATAGGTTCAGTTAGACGTTCGAACACAAACTCACTTTGCAGAGGGCTTCTGAGGTTTAAAGTGCAGTTTTCCCCGGGAAACAGCTTCTCTCGCCTCTTAGCCGTTTAAAGCGAATGTGGTCAGTTTCATGCATGTGAAGTACTCCACAGAGGAAGGTGCTGCAACTCTGTGAGTTTCCCAGTGAAGTCCACCTCTTATGTGGAGTACAAATGTATTCCTTTTTGTGTGTAGGTCTCTGCCTGGCAGAGATTGAAACACTGTTGTGAGGCACTTTTAGCACGGAAGTCCTTCGGTCCTAAGAGACTGCCTAGCAGCTGTGAGTGCACACAAGCCTCCAGAACTCTGTATACTTGGCGATAGTTTATGTTTGACGTTAGAACACAAACGCACTTTACAGATGGCGTCTGCGGTTTAAAGTGCAGTTTCC
>NW_022911590.1:0-322 GCF_012274545.1 Fukomys damarensis | reverse complement strand
CTCTTTTCTCCCTCCCTTCCTTCTGCAAATTGTACTCAGGGTCATTGCCCCAAGCTATGTTCCCAGCCATTTAAACATTTTTACTTTGAAACAGTTCTTGATAAGTAGTTCAGGCTGGGCTGAAACTTCTGATCCTCCTGCTTTATCCACCCTCCATGCAGGGATCACCAGTGCCACCAAACCCAGTGAGTTTTCTCTTCTTAGGCCAATAAGAAAAAATTAACACTGACTTACCTTTGTCAGATATCTCTCCCCATGCACTAAACTAGAATCAAAATAGGTAAAAGATTTAAACATTAGAAGGGAAACACTTAATGTCTTG
>NW_022911589.1:0-489 GCF_012274545.1 Fukomys damarensis | reverse complement strand
TCTTCTGTGCTGGTCTTTGCCTTTATACTTCTCTGTATTGACCTTTGGTCAACTGAATTCTGAATTCTGAGGGATAGGGGTTTGCATGTAGTCCAAAATAGAATAAAATAATGAGATAATTTCTTGATGTTATTAAAGTAAAAGCAACAATTACCTTGGATACCCCTCACCGTGAGGGTTAAATCCCAACACCTCCAGTGGATAGTACCAAATGCATATATAAAGTACTATGTTATTTCTAACACAAATATCCTATGATAATAATTTATACACTATGCCCTGTGAAAACTCAACAATCAATGATAAAATAAATCAGTTATAAGCATATATTGGAATATAAGTGTGAATGTTCTCTCTCTCCCTCTCTCTCCCATACTGTATGTACCCTCCTTCTTACCTCTCTTACCGTTGTTAACCTTGGGTAACTGATTCCCTGAAAAATGGAGTGATGGATAAGAGGAGATTACTTTATATGAACATATGTGAATA
>NW_022911588.1:0-218 GCF_012274545.1 Fukomys damarensis | reverse complement strand
TCTGTGAGTTTACCAGTGAAGTCCACTTCTTATGGGGAGTACAACTGTCGTCCTTTTAGTTTGCATGTCTCTGCGTGGCAGAGAGTGCAACACTGTTGTGAGGGACTTTGAGCAGAGAAGCCCATCACGCCTAAGGGAGTGCCTATCAGCTCTGAGTGCACACAATCCTCCAGAACTCTGTATACGTGGGGATAGGTTCTGTTTGACGTTAGAACACA
>NW_022911587.1:0-226 GCF_012274545.1 Fukomys damarensis | reverse complement strand
CGTGCAGTGGATGCTACATAGCAGGGACACACACAGCCCTGCAGACGGGTCCCAGGAGATGGACATCAGCCTCAGAGCTTGCATATGGCATCACTCCACTTATAAGCATTCCAGGAAAGGTCGGGTTCCCAGAGATCAGCAGTGGGGAGAGGATTGCCCACCGACTCACAGCTTGAGAGGACTTTTAGGATGGAGGGGTTCTGCGGATTTAGGATGGTGGCTACCA
>NW_022911586.1:526-761 GCF_012274545.1 Fukomys damarensis | reverse complement strand
CACAAGTGGTCAGTTGGCAAGCTGTGCCTGATCGTATTGGGCTGCTGAATGTATCAATTGGGATAAAGAGTTCTGATTGATTTAAAGAATTGTTTTCTCTGATATTATGAAAATGAGGATGTCTATGAGTTATTAGAAACTCAAAAGCTAAAACGCAACTATATTAGGAAGATTTAAGTAATACCCAGAAATTAAAGAAGGACAACCCAACAATAAAAATAAAAATGAGAAAACA
>NW_022911586.1:0-296 GCF_012274545.1 Fukomys damarensis | reverse complement strand
AGAAACTGACAAAAAAATAGATGAGCTCAAGACTATGATAGAAGCCATGAAGACTCAGCATAAGAAAGACATGGAAACAATGAATGCCCAACAGAGGAAAGAAATGGAATCCATAAAGCAGATTCAAACAGATATCCAGGAAATTAAAAACTCTATTGAAAGTGTACGCAACAGAATAAAAGATTGCGAAGATAGAATTTCAGATATAGAAGATAGGATCACAGTCAGTGCCGGTGAAAAAAGAGGTCTATTAAAAACAGTAAGGGATCATGAAAAATCAATCCAACAACTCCTAG
>NW_022911585.1:0-205 GCF_012274545.1 Fukomys damarensis | reverse complement strand
GCAGATTATCAAGTCTCAAGGCAGTCATGGATGGGCAGTTGGTCATCTGACTCTGGCAGCAGACTAGAAGGATTCAGGTTAGATGTTGTGGCAAGTTTAATGCACAGCTGTTCTAACAAGAGTCCCTGGTACTGCAACAATGTAGCATTTGATAGCCATCTACTTGGTGAGTTGTGCAGCAGGGGCTCAATGGCATGAGGAGTGA
>NW_022911584.1:0-241 GCF_012274545.1 Fukomys damarensis | reverse complement strand
TCTGGAGTTCTTTTTGTATCTTCCAGTCTGTTCCACTGATCCTCAGGTCTGTTTCTTTGCCAGGAGCAGGAACAGAAAAGAAGATGAGGAATAATATGGCAGAACAAGAGAATGAGTTGGAGAAAGACAGCATAAAAAAAGAATTTACACAGTAGAATGAGGAAAAGAAAGAAATAAAAGAATTTGGAGGGCCTCTTTCAGACTATATCTCTGCTGCCATAATACACAACATGCACATCCA
>NW_022911583.1:0-202 GCF_012274545.1 Fukomys damarensis | reverse complement strand
CTCAGATCTCAGTGGTGTTCTTTTGTTCTCAGTTAGCACCCATGTCGTCTTCTTCATTGCCTACGTTACTTAGATCCATGCTGAAATGTAGGTCATATATGTTCAGAGATATTCAGGTTCCTGATCTCTCCCTCTTTCCTTTCAGAATTTTTTCATTCACACCTTTTGTTGTCACTATGACTCTTTCTAACAGTTTCTCAAG
>NW_022911582.1:0-238 GCF_012274545.1 Fukomys damarensis | reverse complement strand
TAGTGTGGCCATTGGGGAAGACTCAAATACAATGGTGGACAGTTTCTGGGCAGGAAATGGCAAGGCATGTTTATTACATCTGTGACCCAGACATGTAGTAAGAGCCTGGCCTCAGAGACAAAAATGATGGCTCTCTAAAGAACTGGTGGACTAGATGACACGCATAGCTGGTTTGCTGTCTGCTTTAACTACTGTTTACAGGAAGTACACATATAGCTCACCTAAAACCCTCGTCTTC
>NW_022911581.1:0-442 GCF_012274545.1 Fukomys damarensis | reverse complement strand
TGTTCTGTCAGGCTGAGCTGTAGGAGAGAAGATTCAAGCCTGCAGAGAAGTAGAGGAGAAATCAGCTTTACCCACTGCACTGCTTTCTCATCTCTTGTTGGGGACAATGAGGGAACCATGAATACTGGGTGGGTTCAGTGAATTAGTATGTAGCTGACAGTCAGGCACGATGGTAGTGAAAGCCTGTAATCCTAGCACAGTGGGAGGCTGAGGGAGGAGGATCACAAATTCAATCCCTGCCTGGGCAATTTGATGACCTAGCGAGATTTTGTCTCAAATTTTCAAAGCGGGGAGGCTAGAGATGTAGCTCAATGCAAAGCCCTCACTCCCCAGTATCACAAAAAGAAAATGTACAGAAGCCCTGCATGGTACCTAGATCACAGTGACTATTAGTAGTACTGTGTCCTTACCTGTCTTAGTTACTTGTCTCATTGCTGAGACA